>NC_142604.1:23642380-23946818 GCF_041222555.1 Hakea prostrata
TTTATGAGCGGAATTACCCCACTCACGACTTAGAGCTTGCCGCTGTTGTCTTTGCTTTGAAGATTTGGAGACATTACCTCTATGGTGAGAAGATCGCTATTTTCACGGATCATAAAAGTTTGAAGTACTTCTTTACCCAAAAGGAGTTAAATATGAGACAAAGAAGATGGTTGGAATTAGTCTCTGATTATGACTGTGACATTTAGTATCACCCTGGTAAAGCGAATGTGGTTGCGGACGCTCTTAGCAGGAAAAGTCGAAGAAAAATCTTTGGACTTGAATGCTCTGAGTCAACCCCTGATGTCTTCAATTTCGAATTTTGGTTTGGAAGTTGTTTTGTCTGCTATGACGGCGAGATCCACCCTTAGAGACAAAATTGTTGCTCTGCAAGGTTCTGATTTGGATTTTAAGGAGAAGATCAAGAAGATTTCTTTGAATCCTAATTCGGATCCTAACTTTGGTATATCTATGGATGGTGCCTTATTGTTTATAGGAAGACTTTGTGTGCCTGCTGATGAAGGAATCAAGAAAGAAATTTTAAAGGAAGCACACCAGTCGATCTTCACGATACACCTTGGAAGCACCAAGATGTATAAAGACTTAAGAGAACATGTTTGGTGGATTGGTTTGAAGGCCGATGTTGATGATTTTGTTGCCAAGTGTGAGACTTGCCAGCGTGTGAAAGTTGTTCATCAACCTCCATCTGGATTACTTCAGCCTCTTCCTATCCCTAGTTGGAAGTGGGAAGACATCTCTATGGACTTTGTGACTAGCTTACCTCGAATAGGTAAAGGTACTGATACTGTGTGGGTGATTGTTGATAGGTTGACCAAATCAGCCCATTTCATTCCTATGAAGATCACTTATACTCTGGATAAGCTAGCTCGGCTTTATGTGGATAATGTGGTTCATCTACATGGTGTGCCAATGAGTATTGTGTCTGATTGTGATCCTAGGTTCACCTCAAGGTTTTGGAACAGTTTGCAGAAAGCCTTGGGAACCCAATTGAACTTGAGTACATCTCATCATCCACAGTCTGATGGACAATTTGAGCGGACGATTCAAACTTTGGAAGATATGCTTAGATCTTGTGTAGTGGATATGGGTGGAAATTGGGATGAACACTTAGCTTTGGTTGAGTTTGCCTATAACAACAGTTATCAAGCAACTATAGGCATGGCTCCGTTTAAGGCTTTGTACGGTAACACATGTAGGACACCCTTGTACTGGAGTGAGACTGGAGAGAGAAAAGTCTTAGGTCCGGAGATGATTGAAGCTACTAGCGCAATGGTCGATATGATAAGAGAAAGGATTAAGTCTGCTCAGTCAAGACAGAAATCTTATGCTGATAAGAGAAGGACCGATTTGGAATTTCAAGTTGGGGAGAAAGTTTTCTTGAAGATTTCACCTATGAAGGGTGTGATGAGATTCAATGTTAAAGGAAAGCTTAGCCCTCGTTACATTGGATCTTTTGAGATTTTGGAAAAAGTTGGACCTGTTGCTTATCGATTGGCATTACCTCCGTCTATTGCTGCTGTGCACAATGTGTTTCATGTCTCGATGCTTCGGAAATACATTGAGAATCTGGATCATATTCTACAGCAAGCCCCCAAAGGACTTAGTGCTGATCTGACCTATGATGAAGAGCCAGCTGAAATTTTGGATAAGAAGGATAAGCAATTGCGGAATCTCACCATCCCTTTGGTAAAGATTCGTTGGAAGAACCATAACCCTAAAGAAGCTTCTTGGGAGAAGGAAGAAGATATAAAGGAGAAATTTCCTCAACTTTTTGGAAGTTCAGGTACGCTCTAAATTTCGTCAATTTCGAGGACGAAATTTCTTTTAAGGGGGGGAGAATGTGAAACCCAGCCCTAACCTAATCCTGACCTTAACCCGGTAACCCGGTTGTTTTTAGGTCTGAAGACCCGGAGTAAAGGAAGAAGCCAACTATGGGCCATCTCAAGAAAACATGGTGTTTGACTCTGAACCCATGGATGTTGTTGATGGAGTTCCATACTTGGATGTCTGTGTAGATTTGGAAAGGAAGCTGCAGCTGTCTGAAGATGAGATTAGTTGAAGGACTTGGAGTATTATCTGACTTGGTTTGGAGGTATTTCCTTACACTTGACATGTCACTTGATGTGTATGCAAAAGCCCATAAGGTTTAAAGCCCATTTGATACTCCAAATCCTTGATTATTCCTTACTGTCTGCCTTGGTCGACTCCTTGGTCGAGTGGGCCACTCGACCAAGCACTCGACCAAAGGAGTGTGAAATCCGAGAATTAGTAAGGTTCTTCACTTTTATTTAAACCCTACTTTGTATTTCTTTGTTACGGCTGCCTCCTAAACACTTTGTGAACGTGAGAACACCTCTCCGAAACTCTCTCTGGTGATTTCGAAGACTCCTCTGCAGATCTGAAGCCTCTCATCGCTGTTCTTACAATTCAAGGTTAGTAATCGCTTCAACATTGCGAATTTCTTTTCTTTGATCTTGTTCTTGATTGAGATCAGGAAGTAGCTGTTGCATCCTTGCAACCATCCCTTCGTGATCTCCTTCGTTTCTTTGAGATCTATGATCATCATCATGATCTCAACCCTGGCCATTTATTTTCTGGAAACCCTAACCCTTGCTTGATTTCTGGAAAACTTTGGTGACCTCCCATGCGAGGGAAACCTCATGGGTAATGTTTCTATTAACCTAAACTATAATTTCTATGATTTTCTTGTTATAATTGGCAAATCATTAATTCCCTTTCATTCTGTAATCATAACCTTTCCTGGGGAGCCATAAAGGTTGAAACCCTAATTTCTTGGGTTAAATCAAGAACCCAATTTTTTTACCATTATTTGATGTTTTTATCTTCCCATATGATTCTAATACATCCTAGGAAGTTCCCCTTTGAATTTCGGATCAATCCGACTTCGAACGAGGAAGTTATGGCCAAAGTAGTCTGTACAATTCCGTACCGACTTGCTTGGCCACTGCTTGGTCGACTAGGCCAGTCTACCAAGCACTCGACCAAAGGAGTCAGTAGCTTCGTTTTTCGCCCGATTTGATTCGTTTTGTCACATCCTCCCAGCCGGTACCCTAACTGGTATACCCGGGAGTGTGATCCACAGCCCTAAAGATCAAGTTTAGGAACGATCATAACCATTTCGCACAATAACATAATCAAAAGCAAGAACAAATCATAATGTTTAAGTAATTTATAATAAAAGTCAAGAAAGGATCTCAGAAGGATCACAAAAAAAAATATCAAAGTGCGGAATAACAAGATACCAAAATCGAAAGACAACTGTAGAGTATAGCGGAATTATACCCTACAAACACATGCTGAAGGTAGATCGAAATCTAAATAAAGCTCTAAGCTAATACAAGTAAAGTAAAAGATAAGTCTAGAAGAAACAAAAGAAATCTAATCCACATCTCCAGTCAGCTCTTCTTGCTCTTCAGTCTTCATCTTCTTCACCTTGCGCTTCCTCATACGAGCCGTCAAAGAAATCCAAACCTGTAGAGAAGTCTAACAACAGATTGTACAAAAAAAAGGAATGAGTTTCGAAAGAAACTCAGTAAGGCAAGTTAATCCATAACATCATAGATAACATGGAAGCAAACCATAACAAGATGCAATGCAATATGAAACAAGTAATGTATGTATGCATCTAAACTCTATGTATGCTGGTCTCTATGGCAGACATGCTTTAAGTCATAGCACTGTACTTCTTTGGGAAGGTCCGCTCACATCCTCAACCATTTAAGATATCTTGGATTCTCTCACGGATCATTTCACCGGTCTTGAGCAGCCGGTTGGTAATGGGTCCTGCATCCCTCTCGGACAAACCATGGTAAGGGGTTAAGTCAACACACTCTCTCACAACCATTTGGCATAAGTACCGGCGCATGTCAGGGAAAAGCCTAGCCCAATGCAAGTCATCTAGTCAGTTATATCATCTCAGTTCCAGATACGTCCATTCCTCGTCCCTGATGATCCTTTCCGGTATCCTTCGCACTAGAGTCACGGATATTACTCACCGGACTCATCAACCCTATTGGTTATCCACATATGGTAAACGGGAAGCTCTCATGTCCTCTCACGGATATAACTCACCGGTCTCGAGCGCCCATGAGCCCAAGTCTAGCCATATGCAACCCTCCAATAAATGGCCCCCACAATGTGATTCCCGTCCTCTCACGGATATAACTCACCGGTCTTGAGCGCCCGTGAATCCCCATTGCTACCACGGGTCGTTCGGTCTCAATACCCTTCCGAATCGGGTCTGATATAACAGGGGTATATCCTAGCCAAACACTACTAGACATCCCTAGGTATGACAACCATTGATTCGGGAAAGCGTCGATGGGCAACCCCGGAAACATCCCATACTATTTCCGATAATGTCCAAGGACAGAAGTTTCAAAAGGACACTCCCCAATCCCAAACCAAACTTAAGCAAACACATTCTCAGATCAGTCATAACATATACAACCAACAGTTCATCATATACAAGAGAATGTAAAAGCAAAATCAGGTTAGGCAATAATAGATAATTCATATAACATAAAAATGAAAAGATAATATAAACAAGTGCCACTGGTCTCACAGTAAGAGATCAGAATTAAATTACAATAACAGTAAGTAATCTCATAGTTTCACAAAGTAGAAACCAGAGAACAAGCAATCTATGTAGTTAAGGAATTAACTGTCCTTACCTTCTAACTTGAATGGAATCTTAAAGAATCAAGTATGAACTTGACAAAACCTGAGAAGACAGTCCTAAACAAGTGCACACAACATGTTAGGAAAGATGCATAAAGGAAAAGATCATAAATCAATTGAAACAAACCAAGATTGAGGTTGCTGTACTCATTGGTCGATTGATTGGTCTGCTGGACCAGTCGACCAATGAGTCGACCAATGCAGACAGTGGCCTGCAAGAATCCGAATTTTGAGAATCTAGAACCGAATTCGATGGTTCAAAAGGGTACAATTAAGAGGGGAATTATCATGGTAGTATTCTAGGGTATAAAGGATATCAAATCATAACTCAAAACAAGTTCTCAAGTTACAACCTAGAAATCATGAGGTTAACCTAATTAGGTTGAACATAGGTTAGGAGGGAAAAATAGAAAGATTAAAGATAATGAACTAGGATATGAAAGAATTCAGATCTAGTAAAGAAAACATAATAATTGGGTTCACATGATCAACAAGGGGGTTCTTGGGTTTGATCCGAGAAAATTAGGGTTTCACCCTTTTTGGTTCCCTAGGAAAATAATTGTGAGATCTGGATGAACAAAGACAAATTAAAACAGGAAAATATAGATGATTAAGTTTTAGGTTAACACAATGTCACCCAAAAAGGATTTCCCTTTCACAAGGTAGGTTACCAAAAGTTCTCCAGACAATCACACAGGTTAGGGTTTTCAAAGGATTAGGGTTAGGTTTTCAAGAATTCAATAGGTAGGGTTTAAGAACATGATGATGATCATGAGTCCTAAAGAATATGGTGAGATCAGAGAATTGATGATTACAAGAGTACTTCATCATCTTTCTGATCTCAATGAAGAACAGAATAAAAGAAAGAAAATCAGAGATAGAAGAGAGAGTGAGTGAGATCATACCTTTTCCGTAGAAAGATGAAGAATTCTTCAAGTCTTTGTGAGAGATCATCAAAGAATGCAAGGGAATGGGTTAGATTAGGATTCTAACTCATTCCAGAGGCTTAGGAGGCATAGGAGGCAGAGTATTCTTGAGATTAGACTTAAATAGAAGAGACAGGACCAAATTGGTAAATTCAGACACCATTGGTCGATTGATTGGTCTGTTGATCCAATCGACCAATGAATAGACCAATCAGGACAGCAAGATTCAAACAGGGATTTGGAGGGCTATACAAGGTCAAATTGAGTGAGGTTTTCTTCTACGAGTCAGTCAAGAAGTCTAGTTTCTAGAAATAATTTTAGATCAAGAATTGGAGTTCATTAGGTCCACCACCTAAGCTCATCTTCTTTGATGCGCAAGCAGGATTTGACAGACATAGTTCAGCAACTTCGGACAGGGATTTGAAAGGTTATATGGGGTCAAATTGAGTGGGTTTTTCTCCTAGAAGTCCATTAAGAAGTCTAGTTTCGGAAAATATAATCGGATTGAGCACAGGAGTTCATTAGGTATTTCAACTAATTCACCCCTCTTCGGTGCGCAGATTCAGAACAAAACTGATGGCTCTCATGGAAAGGCTAGGGGTAATCAAGATTCACCCTAGGGAAAGAGAAACAAAGAATGCACAATCTGAAAAGGTGTTGGGAAGTTTCCAACAGATAAAAGAACATTAGGGTCTCAGATATGGTTACCTCTCATAAGAGTTGGTTACCTCCCATGAGAGTTACCCATAATTAACTCTTACAAAAACAACCCAAGATAGATAAAGGAACATCTCATTAATATTTCAAAATCAAGAATGGAATTAGGAAGGGTCTACCAATGAGAGAAAAGAATATAAATAAATTCAAAAGAAATAAATCCTAATATCCCATGGGGAGACTAGGGAGAATAAAGATTCACCCTAGGGAATAAAGATAAAGAAATCATAATAAAGAAAGTCTTAGGGAGGATCCAATGAATTAATAGAAAATAGAAGGGTTGCCAATTGTTCCAAGGAAAAACAAGGATCAACTCCTCAATCATGAAGACACAAGGGAAGGTCATGGTAATTGTATGAGACCTTCCCCACAATCATAAAGATAGGTAGAAAATTCAGGGAAAGTATCATCAAGATTGTTGGTGGAATCAAATTCAAGAATCATCGCCATAAGGATTCAAGAACATAGAGTGAATTGGGGAATTCACTCTAGGGCTAAAAGAATTAGAGAAGAGGTCATTACAGCAGTGTAATACCCTTCTCATAATCAGAATATCAGAAGTAGAGAAGAAAGAATGAATTAAAGAAGAAACGAATTGAATACTAACCTTTTAGAAGAGAAACCGATGTAGAAATCTGAACAGATGTTTGAGGGTCTTTCTTGGCTTCGAAGGAGAGGATCTAGGGCTCTTCCCACGTTCTCCAAAGGTTTAGAACAGATTCTGATTGGAAAACATGGAGTTCCCCCTTTTAAATAGCACAAAAAGTCCAAGAACTACTAGGATTTCACCAAACTGACCAAATTGACCCTGTTGATTGATTGGTTTCCAAAGATGAAGATCTAAGGTCCTTTCCACGTTCCATAGAGAGTTAGAAACCTAGTGGGAATGTTTACCACGAAATTAAAAGAAAAAAAGCTTTTAAAAACCTTTAAAACAGAAATTACCAAAATGCCACTGCCTGGACAGCTTGTTCAAAAATAGGGATTTAATGGGCCTAACTTCAATATTTTTGGACGGGCTTCTTTCAACACATCATAATACTTACCTAGTATGGAGGGATGTCTTCAAACCAGGTCCAACTAAGCTTTAGGTCCATCAACCAAGTTCTTCTTCACCAATGAGTAGTTCAATACCAAATCAATTAAGGTTTCCATAAGGAAACACCATCATCAATATCCATGGGTTTTGGGTCAAACACCATATCTTCTACTGAGATGGCCCACAAAGACATCATTCCTCATTTTGGGACATTGGATCAACCCTAAGAGAAAGGTCTGACATGGCTTCTTAAGATTTTCAAAGATAGTAAAACTGAAATCACGGTCAAACTTCAAATCAACATTTAAACAAAACTAAAATCACGGTCCAACTTCAAAGTCAACATTAAACAAAATTAAAATCACGGTCAAACTTCAAAGTCAACATTTAAACAAACCCTTCTTTACCCAAAACAGATAGGGTGCCCAGGCTAGGTTTGGGTTGGATTTCACACGTTTGCTCTCTGGTCTTTTAGGCATCTTTCCTAATGTTGTATCTATGGTTATTAGGAGTTTATTTGCTAAGTTTGGAGTGGCTCACTTTGATCTTTGGATCATCTTCTTCGATAATCAAGGTAAGGACAGTTATTTCCTTAACTGCATAGATTGCTTGTTCTCTGGTTTCTACCTTATGAAACTATGAGATTACTTACTGTTATTGTAATTTAATTCTGATCTCTTACTGTGAGAATAGTAGCACTTGTTTATACTATCTTTTTCATTATTCATGTTATATGAATTACTTATTATTACCTAATTTGATTTTGCTTTTACATTCTCTTGTATATGATGAACTGTTGGTTGTATATGTCATGATTGATTTGAGAATGTGTTTGCTTAAGTTTGGTTTGGGATTGGGGAGTGTCCTTTTGACACTTCTGTCCTTGGACATCGGAGGGAATAGTATGGGATGTTCTCCAAAGATGCCTATTGACACTTTCCCGAATCATTGGTTGTATACCTAGGGATGTCTAGCAGTGTTTGGCTAGGATATACCCCTGTTATATCAGACCCGAATCGGAAGGGTATTGAGACCGAACGACCCATGGTAGCAATGTGATTCACGGGCGCTCAACACCGGTAACCAACCCGTGAGAGGACGGGAATCATATTGTGGGGGCCATTTATTGGAGGGTTGCATATGGCTAGACTTGGGCTCATGGGCGCTCAAGACAGGTAACCAACCCGTGAGAGGACATGAGAGCTTCCCGTTTACCATATGTGGATAACCGATAGGGTTGATGAGTCCGTATTCCGAGTTGGTCGGTGCCATAGGATACGTTGACTCTAGTGCGAAGGATACCAGAAAGGATCATCAGGGACGAGGAATGGACGTATCTGAAACTGAGATGATATAACTGACTAGATGACTTGCATTGGGCTAGGCTTTTCCCTGACATGCGCCGGTACTTATGCCAAATGGTTGTGAGAGAGTGTGTTGACTAAATCCCCTACCATGGTTTGATGAGGACTTTACCCAATTACCCGGCAGACCCAAGATGCCAGGATGGTTGAGGGGGAGTGACTGACCTACCCAAAGAAGTACGGTGCTACGACTTAAAGCATGTCTACCATAGAGACCAGCATACATAGAGTTTAGATACATTCATACTTTATCTGTTTCATATTGCATTGCATCATGTTATGTTTTGTCACATGCTATCTATAATGTTATGGATTAACTTGCCTTATTGAGTTTCTTCAAAAACCTTTCCTTTTTTTTTTTTTTTTTTTTTTTTTTTCCGGGGGGGGGGTTTTTTGTTGGGGGGGGGGGGGGGGGGGGGGGGGGGGGGGGGGGGGGGGGGGGGGGGGGGGGGGGGGGGGGGGAGACGGGGGGGGGGGGGGGGGGGGGGGGGGGGGTGTGAGTAGTGTAAAGGGTAAGGGAGGGATTGGGAGGTTTTGGTGGGGGTGATGGGGGGGTAAAAATAAATAAATTTTAAAAATATGTAGTAAGTTTTTTTTTTTTTTTTTTTTTTTTTAAAAAAAAAGGAAAGGGTATGTGGTGGTTTTTTGTTGTGGGTGGGGGGGGGGGGGGGGGGGGGATATGCCACTTAGAATTTGAACTTCTTAATAGTAATGCGAGAGTGGAATGATTCAATTTTTGTTAACTAATTAATTAAACTAAACGATCCTAATCTATACGTCTAATGCAATCGAATTGAAACGAACAATAAATTAAACACAATCAATGCATAAATAAAAGACAGGAAAATGCGGATGCAACACCACCCGTCACCGAAGCGGAGAGGCACGATCGTAGGCTTGCTCCGGTTATGTGGTCCGAGATTATGAATGAATAGGCAGTAAAGTAAATAATCAGAAAGTAAATAACAAAGCAATAAACAAAGCAATAAAAGGAAAAGGAAATAACTAAAATGCAGATGTAACACCACCCGTCACCGAAGCAGAGGCACGATCGTAGGCTTGCTCCGGTTATGTGGTCCGAGATTATGAATGAATAGGCGGAACAATAATAAATAATGCTGAAAGTAAATCCTAAATTAAGAATATGGAGGGGTAGATAGAAGCGGGAATGGAGGGAGGAGAGAAGATTAATAAAGAAAAATTACTTACTTGCGAATTGAACAAATGATTCGAATCTCAACCAACCCTAACAACCAGATCTAGATCTATAATGATCTAAATCTGCAATTGCTAGACCCAGAGAAAAACGAATCTAAAAACTTGAAACTTGAACTTGAAACTTGAACTTGAATTGCATTACATAAAAATTAAATCTAAACATTGAATCTAGAAATTTAAAATCTCACTAATGCAAGCAAAGAAAACTAGAGAAAACCTTAATAAACTAAAGAGAGAAGAAAGAATGCTTCTACTAAGCTCTAAGACACGTTCTCCTTTGATGTAGTAGGCTCTCCTTTTATAGAGTTTACATGAGATATGAAGCACGGCTGAATTTGAATAAAACTCAGGGTTTCTATTGACTCATCCAATTAGGGTTTTGACGTACTAATCGCGCCGACTTAGAGAGATCAGATGCATAATCCCACCGTTGGATTTGAGGTTTAAGTAGTCGTGAAGCTCTCCTCCAAAAATCAGCACGATCGGACATCGGATGACCATTCGATGAAGGGTTTGATCGAAACTGGACTGAGGCATTCAAAAACGGGATTTTTGCTTCATCCTTATCTGAATATAATTCTTTTTCCTCTTTTTCTTTCTTTAATCAAATCCTAAATAGAAAATAAGATATTGAGGTATGCAATGACTCTTTTCCATCTGGACTCTCTCAATAATATCTCTCGTAGATTTGATTTAAAATCTCAGCCGTAGATCAAATTTGCCTTCTTTATCTCTTCAATATTTCGGAGTTGGCCCGTAATCACACATCTCTAGCCCATCATGCTCCAGATCAGGCCCATTTTCGCATTTGAGAATTTGAATGGACTTCTTGACGAGTAAAATAGCATGATTCAAGCCCAAAACTCTAAATATTTGCTTAAATCTTGAAAAGTCCTAAAATCTGCAAAAACAACATAAAACCCAAGGTAACTCCATTCTAAGTGTATAAAATGCATGCTTTATGCCTTAAGATTTCACACATAAATGTGTTCATCAGATTCCCCCACACTTAGACTAAGCTTGTCCTCAAGCAAAAATTAAAGAAAAATACAAATGCAGGTAAGAAACTAGTGCAACAAAATAAATCCTAACTCACTTTCGTAGGAATCACGGTTACACTTAGCATGTGCAACAGGCCTTTAAACCACTAGGTTACCCCTAGAGGACGAGTTTTGTCTCGTGGATGTTTGCAGTGAATGTACATCCAAAATTCCAATTTTAGCTCAAAATAAAACATTGCAAATTCCAACTCTAACAATTGGTAAGTACTCATACAAGATCAATAGCTATGACAATTTTTCTCACCATTGATTTAAGATCCCCCACACTTGAACTTTATTACCCCATATTGATTCTTGAGACTTAGCATATATCTCAATCAAGGACTCACCTTATATCTTTCAAGTACACCTCTCCTTTAAGCAAAACCACTCATAAAGTAAGGGGACCAAGGACTAAGGTTTTGAAGTATTTTTGACCAAACAATTTTACCAAGGCATTGATGACACTTGTATTTATTTCTCTTTTTTTTTCTTTTGAGTAGTGAACTCTACATTACTCCACTACAGTTGGCTTGAATGACATGGTGGAGCAGACACCAGAAACCCAAGTTACTTTGTAGCTTTGCTTTGCATATGCCCACATAGACAGTGATGCGAGAGTTCTTTTCAATAATCTCCTTCCTAAGAGTTTCGATCAAGTCACCTCGATTCCTGAGTCGGAGTGCCCTGTCTAGTTCCAAGGAATTCAACTTTTACTTTCTACTCTTTTTTTTTTTTTTTTTTTTTTCTTCTTCTTCTTCTTTTTTCTTCTTTTGTCATGCCCTACACAAAATTGATCTCAACTTCTAGCCAAAGAAACAAGGACCCACAAAACTCATAGATGGTTCAACGCCTTAAGTTAAGGGCCTTTTATTTTTCTAAGGAAAGTCTCATCTCAACATATATACAAGTTACCTTCCTCTCAACAGGGTTTTTATGTGTTCATGATGGGTACCAAAATCACTCTCATTTCACACATCATAGAAATTGAAAGAATATGTATAATAACCAAAAGTCAAAGTTAAAATCTACAACGCAGCTATACCCCCCCCTACACTTACGTAATGCAATGTCCTCAATGCATGTATGCTAAACAAAGAAGACAAATGAGGGGTATACCTTTAAGTCAAGATGTACTTATCATAGGAAGCTTTAGTCTTATCTTCAATATCAATGTATGATGGGGAAGGCACTCCAAATAAGAAAAACCGTGAATTGAAAAATCATCTCTAAAGATCTCAAGAAAAACATTCACAATGTTAAAAAAAATTCTCATCATACGTTGAGGTTTTCTAGAAGGTTTTGCATCTTTCATAAGATGAATATGATGTTGTAAAATGGAAGAGCTTAGACCTTTGATATTTGTGATAGACCAACCCAATAGTTCTCTATTATTATTCAACAGTGTGATCAACTCTTCTGCTTTGTCAGAAGTTAAATCAGAGACAACAATAACAGAAAGAGTATTATCTTGTTCCAATAAAGCATACTTCAAATTAGAAAGCAACTTTTTCAATTGTAGCTGGGGGGGTTCAATTATTGAGGGCTTGGGGATAGAGATGGAGATGGATAGAGGTTCAATAGGCTCTAAAGGTGTGTGAAAATTTGAGACTTCAGAAAAGAAAGTTTCACTATCATCATCCAACATATCCATACATTCTTGAAATTCAGAATCAAAATCAATCTCAAAGTTGGTAATCACATCATTAGGAAAATCAAAAGATTCCTCAAGCATATTGATCTCTTCTTCTATTTGTGGTTGTTTTCCTATCCTAAACATATTAAACTCCACAGTTCGATTTCCAAAAGACAACCGTAAAAGACCATTTCGACAATTGATTAATGCATTACTAGTAGCCAAAAATGGTCTTCCTAGAATTATTGGGATTTCATCTTTGATTGAAAATGGTTTAGTATCTAGCACAATAAAATCAACTGGAAAAATAAATTCTCCCACTTTCAGTAAAACATCTTCAACCATCCCTTTGGGAATCTTAACTGACCTATCTGCCAACTGAAGAGTAGTTCTAGTTGCTTTCAATTCTCCCAATCCTAGTTGCTTATAAACATGGTAAGGCAAAAGATTCACACTTGCACCAAGATCAAGTAAAGCATGTTCAATGTGTGTATTGCCTATGACACAAGCTATGGTGGGGCTCCCTGGATCCTTATATTTGGCTACTAAAGGTTGAGTAATGATGGAACTAATGTTACCTGCCAAGAACGCCTTTTTGGGAATGCTAGTGATTCTTTTATGAGTGCATAAGTCTTTCAACACTTTTGCATAGGCGGGGATCTGAGATATGACATCCAAAAGAGGGATATTCACTTCTACCTTTTTGAAGACATCAAAAATTTTCTCCATAGTTGCAGTCTTCTTCTTATTAACTAGACGACTAGGATAAGGGGCCTTAGGAACATAAAGACTCTCATTTGAAATTTGCTCTTTTCTCATAGTTTCTGATAGTGGTTCCCCAAACTTAGGTACTGCTAAAGCAACTGGCTCATCCTCAACTTCTATGGGTTTCTTAGACAAACCCTCATTAGGAGATACTTGAACATTCTCCTCATCACAGTGGTCACTAATCTCGCTCTTTTCATTAATATGTGACTCACCTGTTAAATACCCTTTCCCACTTCTCAATGCAGACATACAGAATTAATTGAAGCTAAAGAAGAATGGGAGGATTCAACTTGGTTGACTTGATTTGGTGGTCTTTGATGAATCTGAATCCTAGGATTTAACTCAGGTTGGCTAGGCATTTTACCTTTTTCTCGCTCAGACAAAGCACTTGCAAGAGTGGAAATTTGTTTTTCCATATTATGCATAGAAGTCATGAAGGTACTGGAAAGTACTTCCATATTCTTCTCTAAGGAAGAGAGACGAGAAAACTCTGGATTGTTACCTCTGTTGAAACCTGGTGATGATTGATTTTGTGCAATGTGAGGCATATAAGGCACAATAGGTGGATTGACAGGCCTAGTTAAATTGGCATTCTGGAAATTTGGGGCTTGAGGGAATTGGATATTTGGATTATAAGAAAATTGGGCATTTTGCTTTTGAGGGGCACCAAAGTGATTTTGTGTGGAATAATTGCTTAATCCATTTTGGTTTTGCCCTTGAGACCATGAAAAGTTAGGATGATTCTTCCACCCAGGATTGTACGTGTTACTGTACGGGTTTGGAAACATCGCACTGACATTTTCATGTTGGCCTCCAGAATAGCTAGGGCATTCCTCAATTACATGTGTAGGAGACTGACACCATGCACACATAGCAATAGACTTGTCAATAAAATGTGCTTGACTTGGTGGTGCAGCTTTAACTACCAAAGTCTCTAACTTTTTCAAAATGTTATCTATTTGTACTTCCTTATGGACTTGGCTATCAACAAAATATCCCCTACTAGTCCTTTCAGATTCTTGGGTTGACTCCCATTCTCTAGTTTTATCTGCTAGGTCTAAAAGAAATTCCCAAGCTTCGGAATCATCAGTGAATGATGTAAATCCTGTGGGGCACATAGATTCTAAAAGTTGCTTGCTTTGATAATCGATACCCTCATAAATTATTTGGCATAAATGCCACAATTCTATACCATGGTGAGGGCATTCTTGGAGAAGGCTTTGAAACCTCTCCATTACCTTAGCAAAGGACTCATTGGGTTTCTGACGAAATTGAAGAATATCATTTCTTATTTTATTCGTCTTAGAGAAAGGAAAGAATTTCTTCAAGAATAGGACAGTGAATTGTTCCCATGTGATAATGCTATCCCTAGGTAAGCTATAAAGCCACTTTTTAGCTTGATCCTTTAATGAGATTTGTACCTTCATAAGTGACACAAACCTCCTCAAACTCCTTAAGGAACAAATATGCATCTTGATCAGGTAGCCCATGAAATTGGGGTAACATAGATAGATAATGAGATTTGAGCTCAAAATTATTACCCCTCACTTCAGGTAAATGTATACAGGAAGGTTGTGCAGATCGGGTAGGATAAAATCTATCCCTAAGACTCTTAGGTGGAGGTGGTGGAGGTAGACCTTCCATGGTCAAGTTAGACACTCGGACAATTCTATTTGTAGAATCACGAGTCCAGACACACATGTACTAACTCCCTAATGCAATTAATGGCTCCCTAAGAAAGGATTTTTTTTAAAATTTTTATAAAAATAAATTAACTAAAGAATAAAAGAAAGAAAATAACAAAAACAAAAAGGAAAATAGTGAATTTCCCACCGCAAAGATTGAAACAATGATTCCAAAGCTGTAAGGTTGCCGTATAGCTGAGCGCTTATAGGTTTGACAGCAAGGGAATCCGTATAGTCTTCGGAGCCACCTACAATCGAATCGGGGCCGGGGGGATTCAGTAGAGTGGGGACTACTATACGTTTTTGTTTCTACTCAAGTTAAGAGTAATATCTTTGAATTTTATTTTTTTATTTTTAAATCACTTCGATTTACCTAAGAATTAAAAAAACAAAGTGGACTAATACCTCCCCGGCAACGGCGCCAAAAACTTGTTTGTAGAATTTTAAAAGTAACCGCAAGCGCACGGTATCGTGTAGCTAACGGGTCGATCTCAGGGAGATATGCCACTTAGAATTTGAACTTCTTAATAGTAATGCGAGAGTGGAATGATTCAATTTTTGTTAACTAATTAATTAAACTAAACGATCCTAATCTATACGTCTAATGCAATCGAATTGAAACGAACAATAAATTAAACACAATCAATGCATAAATAAAAGACAGGAAAATGCAGATGCAACACCACCCGTCACCGAAGCGAGAGGCACGCGAGGCTGTAGGCTTGCTCCGGTTATGTGGTCCGAGATTATGAATGAATAGGCAGAACAATAAATAATGCTGAAAGTAAATCCTAAATTAAGAATATGGAGGGGTAGATAGAAGCGGGAATGGAGGGAGGAGAGAAGATTAATAAAGAAAAATTACTTACTTGCGAATTGAACAAATGATTCGAATCTCAACCAACCCTAACAACCAGATCTAGATCTAGAATGATCTAAATCTGCAATTGCTAGACCAGAGAGAAAACGAATCTAAAAACTTGAAACTTGAACTTGAAACTTGAACTTGAATTGCATTACATAAAAATTAAATCTAAACATTGAATCTAGAAATTTAAAATCTCACAACTGCAAGCAAAGAAAACTAGAGAAAACCTTAATAAACTAAAGAGAGAAGAAAGAATGCTTCTACTAAGCTCTAAGACACGTTCTCCTTTGATGGAGTAGGCTCTCCTTTTATAGAGTTTACATGAGATATGAAGCACGGCTGAATTTGAATAAAACTTAGGGTTTCTATTGACTCATCCAATTAGGGTTTTGACGTACTAATCGCGCCGACTTAGAGAGATCAGATGCATAATCCCACCGTTGGATTTGAGGTTTAAGTAGTCGTGAAGCTCTCCTCCAAAAATCAGCACGATCGGACATCGGATGACCATTCGATGAAGGGTTTGATCGAAACTGGACTGAGGCATTCAAAAACGGGATTTTTGCTTCATCCTTATCTGAATATAATTCTTTTTCCTCTTTTTCTTTCTTTAATCAAATCCTAAATAGAAAATAAGATATTGAGGTATGCAATGACTCTTTTCCATCTGGACTCTCTCAATAATATCTCTGTAGATTTGATTTAAAATCTCAGCCGTAGATCAAATTTGCCTTCTTTATCTCTTCAATATTTCGGAGTTGGCCCGTAATCACACATCTCTAGCCCATCATGCTCCAGATCAGGCCCATTTTCGCATTTGAGAATTTGAATGGACTTCTTGACGAGTAAAATAGCATGATTCAAGCCCAAAACTCTAAATATTTGCTTAAATCTTGAAAAGTCCTAAAATCTGCAAAAACAACATAAAACCCAAGGTAACTCCATTCTAAGTGTATAAAATGCATGCTTTATGCCTTAAGATTTCACACATAAATGTGTTCATCATTTATTTCTTAGTACATTTGGTTTTTTTTTTATTTTCTTTTTTTTTTTTCTTTTTTTTTTTTTTTTTTTTTTGTGGGTGGGGTCCCCCCTTCTTTTTTTTTTTTTTTTTTTTTTTTTTTTTTTTTTTTTTTTTTTTTTTTTTTTTTTTTTTTTTTTTTTTTTTTTTTTTAAACCTTTTGTTTATAATATTTAAACTTTGATTATTTTCTGTTTATGATTATGTTATTGTATATGTGGGAGGATGACTTCCTCGATACTTGATCTTCGGGGCTGTGGATCACACTCCCGGGTACGCCAGTTAGGGTACCGGCTGGGGGGATGTGACACTTCCCCTATCTAGAGTCAACATATCCTATGACTCCAACCAACTTGGATAACAACTCCTCTTAAGCCTATTGGTCATCCACATATAGTGTGTGAAATCCAGCCCTAGCCTAACCCTAACCTTGACCCATAAACCTTGATGTTTGTAGGTCCAAAGACCCGAAGTGGAGGAAGAAGCCTACTTTGGGCCCTCTCAGTAGAAGACATGGTGTTTGACTCCGAACCCATAGATATTGATGATGGTGCTCCATACTTGGAAGCATTGTCAGTGTTTGATAAAAAACTGCACCTTGAAGAAGGGGAGTTTAGTTGATGGACCTAATGCACTTACGATCATGATTCGAAGGTAATTCTCTGACCTAGACTAGTCATTTGAGATGTAGGAAGAAGACCCTTTGATTTTGAGTTGATCTGGCCCTCCATTTCCCTATTCTAAGTTGCTGTCATAGCTTGGTCGACTGCCTGGTTGACTGAGCCAGTCGACCAAGCAGTCAACCAGCTGATTATTAAATACAAGAAAACCTGAGTTTTAGGTTATTTTATGCTCTACTTAAGTGGACTTTGTAGTTATAACCCTTTTCTATTGCTAGAACCTCCTGAGAACGTGGGAAGACTCCTCTTAGGCCTCTCCTTGGTATTGGTGAAGAACTCCTACAAGATTCTTAGTTTCTCTTCTCTAATTTCTTCTACAAGGTATGTAATCTCTCATTCTCTCTCTAATCTACTCTTATCTCATCTTGTTCTTGTTGTTGGGACTATGAAGAAGGTGTTGCAACCATGCAACCACCTCTTCTATTCTTTCCTTGCAATATTATAAACCCCCATTTCTATTCTATCAATGCTATGTTCCTTATACATGATTCTTAACCTTGCATTCCTATGATTTTCTTCATAACAACATGATTTCATCTCCTAAACTGATTTCTCTAGGATACTAGTCTGATTACATGTTAGAATTGTCTCTAATCTATTGCTATCATTCTATTAATTGAATCCCTAATTTCCCTTTGCATTGCAATTGATTTCATTGAAGAACATGATTTTACCAAGTTAGAAGTTAGGGTTTCAAATTGGGGAATCTTGATTTGATCCTTGTTATATGTCTAATCTTTATTAGATAGTCTTAGTATATTGTTCCTAACATTCCTTTCAAAATTTTGAAGTGATCCAAGTCCCGAAAGCTAGGTTTCGGATAAAAAATCCATGTTCAGCCCCGTTACTATTCATTTGGTCGACTGCCTGGTCGACTAGGTCAGTCAACCAAGCACTCAACCAGCTGAATACAGCTTTGATATATTCAGCTGTTTTGATCCATTTGACCTCCGATTTGCTTGATTTTTCTTTTGATATTGCACCTATGATTGTCTAGGGTTCAAGTACTAACCTTGGGAGCATTCTCCTTGATATCCGGACCATCTTTGATTCGAGTTAAGGTAAGGACGGTTGTTACCATAATTACGTAGATTGTGCAAATCTTGTTTCTAATTTGGGAACTTGTTAGATTTACTTTCATTATTTTCTTAACATTGTATGACCGCTATAAGTACCTCAAGTACAATAATGTCATACTTATGTATTCTTTTGTGATCATGAATATTCATTATGTTAATTACATGTGCAATTGATCATGTTATTATATATATCTTTCTATATGATGAAATATCATTTGAGTATGATATGATTGAATCAGGAATGTGGTTGATTAAGTATGATTTGGGATTGGGGAATGTCCTTTTGACATTTCTATCCTTGGACATCAGTGGGAATAGAATGGGATATTTTTGATGGTGCCCTTTGATGCTTTCCCGGATTATTGGATGTCATACATAGGGCTTGTTTAGCAGTGTTTGGTTAGGATGTCCTTGTTGTATCAGACCCAATTTGGAAAGGTATTGAGACCGAACGAATTGTGGTAGCAATGTGGATTTGTGGGCACTCGAGACCGGTGTGTTATATCCATGAGAGGTCATAGATCACATTGTGGATACTCGTGAGAGGCCATTTAATGGTAGGGTTGCAAATAGTAGACTTGGGCTCATGGGTGCTCGTGACGTGTGAGTTATATTCGTGAGAGGATGTGAGAGCTTTCCGTCTATTATTTGTGGATGACCAATAGGGTTGATGAGTCCATAGTCCGAGTTGGTTATAGCCATAGGATATGCTGACTCTAGTGTGAAGGATACTGAACCAAGTTGGTTGGTTCCATAGGAGAAGTATCTGGATCTAACTTGATACGACTGAGTAGATGACTTGCATTGGCCTAGGCTTTACCTTGACATGCACCAATACTTATACCAAACGTTGATGTGAGAGAGCGGTGACCTAAACCCCAGCCATGGATTGTCCGAGAGGGATGCAGGACCCATTACCAACTGATGCTGAGTGATTGGACTTTTCCCAAAGAAGTATGGTGCTATGACTTAAAGCATGTCTGCCTATAGAGACCAGCATACATAGAGTTAGATTCATACATGCATTATCTGTTTCATATCATATTGCATCATGCTATGTTTTGTATCATGTTGTTTATGTTATTATGAAATAATTGCCTTGCTAAGTTCTTTTGAACTCACTCCTTTTTGTGCAAATCCCTTGTTAGACTATCCTGCAGGAACAAAAGAACATGATGGCCCATACTACGAGACGTCTGTTGATGAAGCATACTACCATCAAGGTGCTTGTGATCACGAAGATTACTCTAAAGATCCCTCGATGGATTATGCTGCATACCAAGATTAGTCCCACCCTGGAGTGGAGTCGGCCATGTCTTTTTTCATTTGTTTATGTTTATGAGGATATACTGTATAAGATCGAAGAGACATTAGCTTTAGATGTTTACCCCTTCCTTCCCTTCTTTTGAGAACTGGATTGTAACCTTTAATTATATTTGAACTACTTTTCCGCTGCGATTTGGGGAGTGATTTCTCCACACTCTTTACTTGTGATTTTTCATATACTAGTATCATTTAAATTCCGCACTCTGATTATATTGTCTCTCTTATTCTTATCTTGATCTCATTGTTCACATGATATTATATTAATTTTATCTTGTTCATGATTATGTTATTGTATATGTGGGAGGTTGGTTCCTCGATACTTGATCTCCGGGCCTGTGGATCACACACCAAGGTATGCCAAGTAGGGTACCGGGGGAAGCTCTCATGTCCTATCACAGGTTGGTTAGCGATCTAGAGTGCCCATAAGCCCAAGCCTTATATGCAACCCTACCAATGAATGGCCCCCACAATGTGGTTGTGTAGTCTCATAGGTTGGTTGTGAAACCCAACCCTAACCTAACCCTGACCTTGACCCCGTAACCCGATTGTTTTTAGGTCCGAAGACTCGGAGTAAAGGAAGAAGCCAACCATGGGCCATCTCAGTAGAAGACATGGTGTTTGACTCTGAACCCATGGATGTTGTTGATGGAGTTCCATACTTGGATGTCTGTGTAGACTTGGAAAGGAAGCTGCAGCTGTCTGAAGATGAGATTAGTTGAAGGACTTGGAGTATTATCTGACTTGGTTTGGAGGTATTTCCTTACACTTGACATGTCACTTGATGTGTATGCAAAAGCCCATAAGGTTTAAAGCCCATTTGATCCTCCAAATCCCTGTTTATTCCTTACTGTTGTCGCCTTGGTCGACTCCTTGGTCGAGTGGGCCACTCGACCAAGCACTCGACCAAAGGAGTGTGAAATCCGAGAATTTGTAATTTTAGGGTTTTTAACTTTATTAAACCCTACTACGTATTTCTTTGTTACGGCTGCCTCCTAAACACTTTGTGAACGTGAGAACACCTCTCCGAAACTCTCTCTGGTGATTTCGAACACTCCTCTGCAGATCTGAAGCCTCTCATCGCTGTTCTTACAATTCAAGGTTAGTAATCGCTTCAACATTGCGAATTTCTTTTCTTTGATCTTGTTCTTGATTGAGATCAGGAAGTAGATGTTGCATCCTTGCAACCATCCCTTCGTGATCTCCTTCGTTTCTTTGAGATCTATGATCATCATCATGATCTTAACCCTGGCCATATATTTTTCTGGAAACCCTAACCCTTGCTTGATTTCTGGAAAACTTTGGTGACCTCCCATGCGAGGGAAACCTCATGGGTAATATTTCTAGTAACCTAAACTATAATTTCTATGATTTTCTTGTTATAATTGGCAAATCATTAATTCCCTTTCATTATGTGATCATAACCTTTCCTGGGGAGCCATAAAGGTTGTAACCCTAATTTCTTGGGTTAAATCAAGAACCCATATTTTTACCATGACTTGATGATTTTATCTTCCCATATGATTCTAATACATCCTAGGAAGTTCCCCTTCGAATTTCGGATCAATCCGACTTCAAACGAGGAAGTTATGGCCAAAGCAACAGACAATTCCGATCGACTTGCTTGGTCGACTTGCTTGGTCGACTGGGCCAGTCTACCAAGCACTCGACCAAAGGAGTCAGTAGCTTCGTTTTTCGCCCGATTTGATTCGTTTGCTCTCTGATCTTTTAGGCATCTTTCCTAATGTTGTATCTATGGTTATTAGGAGTTTATTTGCTAAGTTTGGAGTTGCTCACTTTGATCTTTGGATCATCTTCTTCGATAATCAAGGTAAGGACAATTATTTCCTTAACTACATAGATTGCTTGTTCTCTGGTTTCTACCTTATGAAACTATGAGATTACTTACTGTTATTGTAATTTAATTCTGATCTCTTACTGTGAGAATAGTAGCACTTGTTTATATTATCTTTTTCATTATTCATGTTATATGAATTACTTATTATTACCTAATCTGATTTTGCTTTTACATTCTCTTGTATATGATGAATTGTTGGTTGTATATGTCATGACTGATCTGAGAATGTGTTTGCTTAAGTTTGGTTTGGGATTGGGGAGTGTCCTTTTGACACTTCTATCTTTGGACATCGGAGGGAATAGTATGGGATGTTCTCCAAAGATGCCTATTGACACTTTCCCGAATCATTGGTTGTATACCTAGGGATGTCTAGCAGTGTTTGGCTAGGATATACCCTTGTTATATCAGACCCGAATCGGAAGGGTATTGAGACCGAACGACCCGTGGTAGCAATGTGATTCACGGGCGCTCAACACCGGTAACCAACCCTTGAGAGGACGGGAATCATATTGTGGGGGCCATTTATTGGAGGGTTACATATGGCTAGACTTGGGCTCATGGGCGCTCAAGACCGGTAACCAACCCGTGAGAGGACATGAGAGCTTCCCGTTTACCATATGTGGATAACCGATAGGGTTGATGAGTCCGTATTCCGAGTTGGTCGATGCCATAGGATACGCTAACTCTAGTGCGAAGGATACCGGAAAGGATCATCAGGGACGAGGAATGGACGTATCTGGAACTGAGATGATATAACTGACTAGATGACTTGCATTGGGCTAGGCTTTTCCCTTACATGCGCCCGTACTTATGCCAAATGGTTGTGAGAGAGTGTGTTGACCAAATCCCCTACCATGGTTTGATGAGGACTTTACCCAATTACCCGGCAGACCCAAGATGCCAGGATGGTTGAGGGGGAGTGACTGACCTACCCAAAGAAGTACGGTGCTATGACTTAAAGCATGTCTACCATAGAGACCAACATACATAGAGTTTAGATGCATTCATACTTTATCTGTTTCATATTGCATTGCATCATGTTATGTTTTGTCACATGTTATCTATGATGTTATGGATTAACTTGCCTTACTGATTTTCTTCGAAACTCTTTTCTTTTTGTATATTTTCCTATTAGATTATCCTGTAGGTACAAATTATTATGACAAGCAGTACAGTGAAGCGCAAGCCGATGAAGCGTATTACACGCAAGGTATTGGCGACGATCAAGATTACTCTGATGATCCCCCGGCGGATCAAGCTGCGTACTACTTTTGAAAATAGCATAGAGTTAGAAAGGATTCATTGGGTTGATGAAGTCCACACTTATGAAGACGTTATCTATAGACTAGAAGACTCTTGTTCCTAGTTTATTTCTTAGTACATTTGTTTCAGTTGTTATTTCCTTTTTGACTTTCATACTGCGTTCCGCTATGTTTGTGGAGTGAGTTTCTGCCTCACTTTACTTCTTTTGATATCTTCGGATATCTGGTATCATTTTCCGCACTCTGATTATACTATTTATTCATTTCTTGAGTTAAACCTTTTGTTTATAATATTAAACCTTGATTATTTCCTGTTTATGGTTATGTTATTGTATATGTGGGAGGATGATTTCCTCGATACTTGATCTTCGGGGCTATGGATCACACTCTCGGGTATGCCAGTTAGGGTACCGGCTGGGAGGATTTGACATTGGTTATTGGTCTTGAGCACCCACCACCCCACACTCTGTGTAATATCCAGCCCTATTCTAACCCAGACCCTAACCCGGATCCACTATTGTATTTAGGTCCGAAGACCCGAAGCGATGGTAGAAGAGACTTATGGACCCTTTTGATTGATAATTATGAGTCGGAGACCGAGCCCATGGACATTGACATTGATACCCCTTGCTTGAGTACATTGTCGGTGTTTAATGAAAGTCTGCGCATCGGAGATGAATGATTTAGTTGAAGTACCTAATGACCTCCTGTGCACAATCCGAAGGTATTTCCCGAAACTAGACTTCTTGATTGAATCCTAGAAGAAAACCCCATTCAATTTGACCTTGTATAGCCCTCCAAATCCCTGCCTGAAGTTGCTGAACTATACTTGTTTTTCTGCTGAGAAATATTTTGGTCGATCCTCTTTGGTTGATGCCATCGACCAAAGTTTCCCAATCAGCCAAGTTAATGATTCTTTGGAATATTCCCTAATCTATTTATACTAGCCTCGTGTTCTGAGATCTATTGCAATCATTTTCACTCCTGAGAAAGTGGGGGGAGCTTCCTAAAGCAACTCCTAGGCATATGTGAAGGATACTCCACCAAAATTCATTGTTAATCATTGTTTCTTGTCTCCATCTACAACTACAAGGTATGATTCATCATTCCACTCTCTATTCTACCTTTTTATATTCTTTTCTTTCCCTCTTTTGTTGTTGAGACCTTGGAGATGGTGCTATAACCTTGCAACCATCACTCCAAGTGTCCACCCTTGCTTAACCTATGATCCTTTTAGCTATCTATTGATGCTATGCCCCCATCTCAAGCCTAGCATATGTATTCTTTGATTTTCCTCTTAACATCATGCCATTTTGTACAAAACTGAGTTGTATGGTATGCTATGTACATGTTTATCACTAGCATATGATTCTAATCAAATTTCTATAAGTTCCCCTAGCTAATGCATGCCTTTTCAATGCCAATGCAATCAATTCCAATTCATACTATGATGCTTGTCTCTTGAACTTGATAGCTAAATTTGGGGCTTTCTATTTAGACCATTGGATTATGTTAATTTGTTGATTTTTAGTGTCCTCATACTGTTATTAAGCATTCCTCCAAGTTTCGGATTGATCTGAACCCCGGAAAACCAATTTCGGATCAAAACCCCCAAAATCCACTATTCTGTCACGAAGAATTTTTGGTTGATCCTCCTTGGTCGATGCCATCGACCAAAGACCATCAACCAAAGTTGTTGCTGATAGCAACCTTAGCCAGTTTTGACCCGTTTAACATCCGATCTTCCCGATTTCTTCTCTAACTTATTATTGATGTTTGTTTAGGGTTTTAACATTTCTTTTGGACCATTTCTTGGTAATTCTCAATTCATCATCAACTCAACCTAAGGTAAGGATGGTTATCTCCATAAACACATAGGCCATAAACTTATGATTTGTGCTTATACTTACAGAACATAGTCTCTTGATTATTTTTAATTATTATAAGACTATTATACATGTTTTAGGACAGTAGTATTGCGATTCATATACTCTTGTCATATTAATTTATTATTCTTGATTACTTGTGTCTATGATGAATCATTTCAATATTATGATTTAACTTTTATCATGAAGATGTATTGAATTCATGAGAAATGATGAACTTGAATATGTGATTGCCTACGTATAACTTGGGATTGGGGAGTGTCCTATTGACACTTCTGTCCTTGGGCATCGGAGGGAATAGTATGGGATGTTCTCCGAAGGTGCCTATCGACACTTTCCCAGGTTATTGGATGACATACATAGGATTGTCTAGTTGTATGGCTAGGATTGTCCTTGTCGTGTCAGACCCGAATCGGAAGGGTATTGAGACCGAACGACCCGTGGTAGTGTATGGTTTGATGGGCGCTCTAGGCCGGTAACCAATCCGGTAGGGGACATAAACCATGCTACGGATACCCGAAAGGGGCCATTTATTGGTAGGGTTGCAAATAGCTAGACTTGGGCTCACGAGTGCTCAAGACCGGTAACCAATCTGTGAGAGGATGTGAGAGCTTCCCATTTACTATTTGTGGATGACCAATAGGGTTGATGAGTTCGTAATCTGGGATTATGCTGACTCTAGTGTGAAGGATACCGGAAAGGATCGCCAAGGGTGAGGAATGGACGTATCTGGATCTAACTTGATATGATCGAGTAGATGACTTGCATTGGGCTAGGCTTTACTGTGACATGTGCTAGTACTTATACCAAACGGTGATGTGAGAGAGCGGTGACCGATTCCCCTACCATAGTTTGAGAGGACTTTACCCAATTACCACGACATTCCCAAGATACGGAATCGGTTGAGGGAGAGTGACTGACATCCCAAAGAAGTATGGTGCTATGACTTAAAGCATGTCTACCTTAGAGACCGGCATTCATAGAGTTAGAACCATACTTGCATCATATGTTTCATATCACATTGCATTATGTTATGTTTTGTATATGTATGGTTTTAAATTATGGAATAACTACCTTGCTGAGTTCTTCGAACTCATTCCTTTTGTACAATGTTTTTAGATTATCCTACAGGTACCGAAGATTCTGGTGGCGCCTTCTTCGAGACGGACTTTGATCCCGCATACTACCCTCTGGGTGGTAGCTTCAGTGAAGATCAGAGTTTTGGTGCCGAAGAGGATTACTCTTCGTACCAGGGTTAGCCCCACGATAGTGCGGGAGCGGCAGAGCTGGGCTTTCTTCATCCACACCTATGAGGAGACGATCATTAGGATAGAAGAAACCCTAGTCTAGTGCCCCATTTCCCTAGTTTATTATGGAACAATTGGTTATGTAATTAACTTCCTTTGAATTATCTTTTGAAACATGGGATTGTAACTAACTTGATTATACTTCATTTCCGTTGCTTCGAAGAGTGATTTTCACTTATTCTCTCATATTTATGATCACACTTACATATTGACATTATCTATTTTCCGCACTTTGATTTATTGAATCTTATCTTATTCATGATATCTATTATTAGTTGCTTTTACCTTGATTATTATTGTTCATGATTGTGTTATCGCGTATGTGGGAGGCATGGTCCCTCGATTCTTGATCCTTGGACTATGGATCACATTCTCGGGTATGCCAGATAGGGTACCGGCTGGGTGGATGTGACACTCTGCCACGAGTCACTCGGCATCTATACTCCCACCAATAGGGCGTGATATGATGGGGTGCCTAACCATGTTCTTCTAGGTCTCCTAGTCATGAAAGACATCAATTGTGAAAAGTGTTGGGAGCATCAGAGGACAATGTCCCATCCCATAGCCCCTGATATCCCAAGCTAGGAATACCAAGCAAGTATTCCTCAATTCAAAGTCACACCAAACGACAACCTCCCACAAAAGGAATTAAAAGTACTTTACATTATTCATAATTTTCAATTTCAATTCAAGTCCAAAGTACCTCAAGATTAATCAAAACACAAATATCATAATCAAATTACCTTGTATTCTATACTTTCAGAGCATTATCATCATGCCTAAGTCATAGATAGCAACATGTATATCAATATGTAAGTTTTCTATCAATTTAGAATGTAACAATGATTATATACAAGTGAACGCCTCACCTTCTGATTGATTTGCTACTCTTCAAAGACAATCAAAACGTATGCTCACACTTCTTAAAAAGTCCTAATTACATGTTGGTTCAAGGTTAGAAACAACCTTAGAAGTCCTATACCAAAGAGAAAAACAAAACCCAACACTGCGGGGAGTGGTTGGTCAAATGGGTTGCCTGGGGCAACCAGGGTAGTCAACTAGGGGGATTGGTCTCTCGGGTTGGTCACCGAGGGTGACCAGGCAATCAACCAATCTCCAAGTACAAACAGAATCAACTCAAATCCACAATTGGCTTCCATGGGTTCCAAACTACATCTAAAGTAAAGAGAAAATTTTGAATATTACTAGAACATGACAAGGTTTTGGAAGGAAAAAAAAGGAGCATCTATGGCAACAATCAATGTTTCAAAAATACAATTTTCCTAATCCATTAAGATGACTTAACACTTATGCCTATTGTGTGTCAAGGCAAAGTTGAATGGATGACAAACTGCTAGAGTACTGATTGATGACCAAGCAACAATCAATAGTCTACCAGCAAAAATGTTAACTAGACTTGGATAGAGAAGTAGTGGGTATGCTTGTAGATGTTATGGTGTGAGACAAGACAAGCATAACTACATTTTTCATCATGCGTGCTAGTGTGACTTACAATCTTTTTTGGGAAGAGGTTGAATCCACACAAATCATTGCATTGCATCAATACTCCACCAACTACTCATCCTGTGGAACAAAAAAGGTGGAGTAGATGAAGCATAGCTAGATAGTAGGCCCTTCTTGGTCAATGCACACAATGTGGATGCTTACTTATATAACAGTGAGGTAGCACCCAATCGTTTCTTGGAATTCGACCACTTAGGTTGACAAGCAATGATGTCTATAGCAGCCACAATATTGGCTTAAGGTGTGACTACTTCATCGGCCAGACCATCAATAGTTGACGAGATTGAGGAGGATTTGCCTAACTAGGAACCGTGACCAAACAACAAGTGAAGTTGTTGAGAGCATATTCAGATGACTCTCAGTCTCTCATTTGGAGAGAAAGCTTACATATGAGAAGATGGTTCAAGTTTGCGTAGACCAAGAGACGCTATATGGCAAGATGCAAATAAAGGAAATGGCCATGGCTCCCCTTGAGATGGAAGATAGAATGATCAAATTCCAAGACCCTCTGATAGTGGTTTTCGATCCAAGAGATTCAAAGAAAAACTTGTAACCATCTTTAAAGCAAATAAAGATTACTTTGCTTGGGACTATTTGGAGATTTCAATAAAAAGTAGGAAATTGGTTGAACACATTTTGTGTAATCCCACAAAAACCTAATCCAAATATCCATGTGTAGATCCGAAGACCCGAAGTGAAGGAAGAAGACGATTGTGGGCCATCCAAATTGAACCCATTGGATCTGATATGGAGAAAATATAACCGAACCTAGTTCAACCTTGGTTTGATCCTCGACCCCGGTCCGGACTAAAGGAATCGACTCACTTCCGAGCGAGCCGGGTCCAGGAGATAGCTTGCTGAGGAAGAAAACTAACTCAGTCACAAGCATGCCCTAATCCATTACGATCGGAATGGACTAATCATCAAAAAGACGGGTAACAGCATTTGCGTCTGTTGCTTGTCGCTATTATATGGATAACTACCATATAGCGATCGTATTATCAAAGGAGTCATCTACTAGTCCAACCTAGTAGAGAGCTATCACTCAACGGATCTATCCATTAAGATCTAACGACTATCCGAAGAAGGCTCAAATACATTCAATGAAGGAGATTCGAAGGTACACTCTATATAAGACATCACCTATTCACAAGGTAGAAGGACACATACAATCTGAATCGTATTCTCGTTATTCATTCCTTAGCTCTGTGCTCAAGCAGAGCTGTTTGTGATTAAGTTCATCAACTGACTTAGCCTTCGGAGGTGGATTCCCGATCCCAGTGGTCGGGCCACATCTGACATTCGTTTTTGCAGGTCATCCACAAGAGATCTAAGGGCTGAGCAGATTTTGGACGCATCATTTGGCGTCGTCTATGAGAAATGCTTCAGAAAGCCATGGTGACTAGATCATCAGTAGCGGTGGCAAAAGCAGCGGCCTAGTGAGATGCTAGCATTCAAATTGTAGGAGCAAATAATCCAGATATCCCTCCAGATCCACTCCAGCATCAACTAGATCAACTGAAACTCCAGTTATTGGAGGTGAGTCAGACGCTCCGTACGCTGACTAGACAAGTGGTGGCACCGCAAGCACCTGATCACCGTGATGCCGGAAGGCACGCATTACAAAGGGAGCAAAGACTGATTGATGACCAGAATGTCAGTCAGAATTTCCGGGAAGGCGACCGGTGGCAAGAAAGAGAACCTAGGAGAAATGGAGAACTCCCTAGGAGAGACGATCGGTTCGAAGGACCGCAAGGAAGTACAACCGATTCAAATACAAGGTTAGGTGCAGGAGTACGAACTCACTCACCAACTATCAGGCGTACAGCTCGGGAGAATGATCGTGTCTTCAAAGATCGGTTAGCTCATATTGGTCAAGAATTGGCCAATATCAATCAAAAACTTGAACAATTGGCAAGAGGGAGAATAACCGATGATATTTATTTGGTTATTCAAAAAACTCCGTTTGCCGGGCCCATAGCCGGATATCAGTTTCCTCACAATTTCCGTTTGCCAACCTTTTCCACGTTCAATGGTTTGGGAGATCCCACCTCTCATATCAGTTACTATCAGCAGACTATGGCTGTTGCAGGTAATTCCGATGAAATCCTTTGTAGAGTTTTCGGTTCATCCTTAATTGGAGCAGCACAAAAATGGTCTTCAAACCTCCCTTCGGGAAGGATCATGGATTTTGAAGAATTGGTAAATTCATAGGACGATTTTTGCGTAAATTCATAGGACGATTCCAAAGCGGAATCCAGATCAAAAAGACAGAGGAGACCTTGTTCACAATCAGACAAGGGAAAAGTGAATCGATTCGGGAATACCTGAAAAGATTCAACAAGGTTACAATGGAGATCGAGAATCTAGATGAACAAGTGGCTAAAACTGCTTTGTTCACTTGACTCACTAACCGACGACTTTCGGAGTTATTACTTCAAGACATGCCTACCACTTATGCTGAACTGGTGCAAAGATGTCAGAAGCAGGCATAGGTGACGGAGATCCTAGACGAACGCTAGGGGGATAATAAAGCCTCTACAAAAGAACAAAAGGCCCTTGAGAACAAGCAGAGGCCGAAGAAGAATGTTCATGATTGGGTTGGAAAGCCTCACCAGGAGTGGTGTAAAACCCAGCCCTAACCTTGACCCGGAAACCTTGTTATTTGTAGGTCCGATGACCCGAAGTAAAGTAAGAAGTCAGCTTTGGGCCATCCCAGTAGAGGACTTGGTGTCTGGCTTTGAATCCATGAAAGTTGATGATGAGGTTCTATTTATGGAAACTGAATCCTGATGAATATCCGATTAGTTGATGGACTTGGAGTGCTCTCTATCTTGGTTTGAAGGCATTTCTACCTATTAGGTAAGTCACTTGACTTGTGTGCAAACCCCTTTAGGATTGGATTTGATCTGGACCTTCAATTCCCTGTTTTGGTCTTGTTGTCAAGCATTGGTCGACCGATTGGTCGATCGGGCCAGTCGACCAATCCACTCGACCAATGAGTCGTGTCTTTGGCAATTAGGTTGTTCTTGCTCTATTTAAGTCCAATCTCGAGTCCACTTCGTATTTGCTGCCTCCAAACCCTCCGGAACGAACCAAAGACCTCTCGCAAGTCATCTCTCTTGCATCCTTGGTGTTTTCTTGACGGATCTTCGTCGAAACTCTTCTTTTTGCATCAAAAGGTATGTCTACTCTCTCTTCTTCTCCTCCATCTTTGTTTTTCTTTCCTTTTTGAGTTGAGACAGGAGAAGAGATGCTGCATTCTCTGTTGCAAACATCTCGAACATGTTCTCATGATCATCCTAAGGATTTGAGGCTAGAACAATGATCTTAACCATGATCATTGCAAGCTTTTGAAGGAATCATGATCAAACCATGATCTAATCTTTGATTAAACTTCTAATCTGAATTCCGATCTCTTTGGATCTTCTTTGTTGATCATGTTAGTAGTTAATTACTGTGTTTTCTTTCCATGATCCATAATCTATAGATTTCTAGTTGTTCTCTTCTACCATACTATGTGTTCTTCATGATGCATGGTAGCTACATATATGGTAGGTTTTATTTCCTTATTTAGATTTATGCTTCTAAGCCTTATTCCATGAAGATCTATGTATGTTTTCATGATACCATTACCGAAAGCAATGATCCATCCTCCTATTGTTCTTGTCTTTGTTTTCTATTTCAAATTCATCAAGATCCATGATTGATTTAATTATGGTAACTTTTTGTTTCCTAATTTGGATCTTGATATCTTGATTTGATTAGTGTTTTGAGGTCCCCTATATGTTAGAATACTACTGATGTAGTCTACCCCTTGATTAGTACCCTTTTGAACCACCAAATTCGGATTTCATATCTTAAAACTGTGTTTTTTAGGCTATCTGCATTGGTCGACTGATTGGTCGACTGGACCACTCGACCAATCCACTCGACCAATGAGTACAGCAACTCCAGAATTGGTCTATGTTGGATGTTTTGGTATCTTTTCTGTTAGGGATCTTTCCTAATATGTTGTATATACTTGTTTAGGACCTTCTTCTCAAGTTTGCCAAGATCTTACTTGATTTCTTAGAATTCCTTTGCGAGTTATAAAAGGTAAGGATGGTTATTTCCTTAATTACATAGATAGCATGAATCTAGTTTCTATACTTGAATATCATAAATATGATTCCTAAATTAGATTCTTACAATGATATACTACTGTTGCATAACTTTGATTACAGTAGCATTACCTATTCATATTAAATTGATTCATGTATGATTTACTTACCAATGTTATACAAGTGATTGTAATTATTGATTTCTTTCCATATATGAAGTTACCATATATGTGATGATATGATTTGATGCATGTGTATGCTTAAGTATGGTTTGGAAAGGAGAGGTGTCCTTTTGACACTTCTGTCCTTGGACTACTACGGGAATATTATGGGATGTTTCCGGAGATGCCCTCTGGACACCTTCCTAAACTGTTGGATGACATATCTAGGATTTGTCTAGTAGTGTTTGGCTAGGATGTCCTGTTATGTCAGACCCTAATCGGAGGGGTATTGAGACCGAACGACCCGTGGTAGCAATGGGGATTCATGGGCGCTCAAGACCGGTAACCAACCCGTGAGAGGACGGGGAATCACATTGTGGGGGCCATTTATTGGTAGGGTTGCATATGGTTAGACTTGGGCTCACGGGCGCTTAAGACCGGTAACCAACCCGTGAGAGGACGTGAGAGCTTCCCGTTTACCATATGTGGATAACCAATAGGGTTGATGAGTCCGTAGTCCGAGTTGGTCGGTGCCATAGGATACGCTGACTCTAGTGTGAAGGATACTTGGAAAGGATCGTCGGGGACGAGGAATGGAAGTATCTGGATCTGACTTGATGTAACTAAGTAGAAGACTTGCATTTGGCTAGGTTTTACCCGACATGCGAGTACTATACCAAATGGTTGTGAGAGAGTGTGTTGACTTAACCCCAGGTTTGTCTGAGGATGAAGGACCCATTACCAATCGGCTGCTCAAGACCGGTGAAATGATCCGTGAGAGAATCCAAGATATCTTAAATGGTTGAGGATGTGAGTGGACTTTCCTAAAGAAGTCGGTGCTATGACTTAAAGCATGTCGCCAATAGAGACCAGCATACATAGAGTTAGATTCATTCATTCATTGTTTGTCTCATATCATATTGCATTTATGTTTGTTGGAATCCTGCCATTTATGTTATTATGGATTTTTAACGCCTTACGAGTTTCTTTGAAACTCATTCCTTTATTGTACAATGTTGTTAGACTATCCTGAGTCCGAGTACTATGCGGTCCTATGAAGAAGGAAGGCGAAGAGGCATATCTCCGGGAAGGTGATTGCGGTTACCACAATTACTCGAAGATCCACGAGTGGTTATGCTCCGTCGATGCTTAGTCCGACCATTGAGTGGAAGCGTCCTTGTGCCATTTATGAGATTTACACTTACAAGGATGTTGTCTATAAAGTGGAGAACAATTTAGTTACCCAATGTACGCTCGGGATTAGATTTTGTCTAGTTTATTCTTTAGAGCTACTTTTCATTGGATGTAAAGTGGATTTTGCCTCACTTTACTTATCGTTTGATACTCGATTATATCTATTATTCGATTCATTTATGATTCATTCTTTCTTTATTGGATCTATAATTTATCTTCGCACTTTTATTATGATTGTTCATGATTATGTTATTGTTTATGTGGGAGGTTGATCACTCGATCGATCTTGGGTGTGGATCACACTCTCGGGTATGGGATAGGGGGTGGGAGGGCGTGACAGTTGGTATCGAGCCTAAGGTTGAGGAGATCCTAACTACAAAAGACAACAACTGAACATTCTGAGTCATTGATCTGAAATGACTCTTCTACTCTTAGAAGTGAATAATAGAACACTGAATTAGAAACTTGACCTTTGAGGTATAATGAAGATTGAATAACATACCATAATTATACTTGAACAAATGTCACTAATGCAAGGAAAAGAAAGTTGCATAACATACAATAATTAAAGAGGAACAAAATGAACTTCATTAATTTCAAGGGTTTTACAACGATTACATCTGAAATGCATAAATGGAAATCTAAGGTACGGTCTATCTAGGTGATGCTCGATCTCTGTATGCTCTGAACTCCTCGCTAGCTGAGTCACTGATGCTCTATCCTATCTGTCGTGACTCCATCTCTCGTACATCTGCTCTGTCGACCTCCATCCTCTCTAGCATGGAGTCATCGATCTCATCTGTGCTCCAAGATCTGAAGTCTCGGGCTGTGAAGGGCCACCTACCTGAAGTGTGATGAAGGAAACTCGTGATGCACGGCTCAGCCTCATATCTGCATCATCTTATCATCACTATCGGGACCGATATCCTCTCCTCCATCTCGATCCCTCCTCATCCTCATTCACATCTCCTCCCTCGGACGGAGATCTCTCGGCGCTGTAGTCTCATCGCGAATGGTCCGAGTCCCAATAGGGTATCCCTGTGATCTAGTGTCCTTGGTGTATCCTCGAAACTCACCCCGAAATGCCGAAGATCAAAGTCGGTAGCCTCCCATAGAAAGGTTCGCATGCTAGGCGAGAACTAAGTCCAGCATGACTGCTGAATGATGTAGGAGAGATCGATCTCGAAGCCCATGTAGATGCGGTAGATGACTAAGGCCTCCATCACGTGACCCGATGGTGATGTCCGGCTTTCGGCATGATGTTTGGCCACTATGCGACCGATAACCTGGAACCTCATCCGTCCGCTAGTCCACGGTGTGAAGCATCGACGGCTATCCCATAGCGTAGGCATATCTCAGGCTCGTACGGCATCGGATGGTGTCCGGATCTGCTCTGGGTATCCACACCCTGCTGTGGATAGTAAGGAACCTGCAAGATCTCAGCGGTGTCCGGGTAGAGAAGCGAATCTGAGTCTGGAAGACCCTGCTCCGAGGACAAGTCTAAGTGGATGTCCTTGGCCTCGAGCCTCTCTGTGTAAGTTAGGTTCTTTGAAGAACAACCTCACTAGTTGGGTATACCGGTAGATCCTCGGTGAAGAGATGAGTCCCGCAAGTGTCGAACCTCTGCCGAATCCTAAAGGCTCGAGCTGGCGTAAGTGAAGTAGACGTCCCATCTCGATATTGCGGTAGCTGAAGTAGGCCTCGTACGGGAACTCGGCTGAGGTGTGTCAAACATGTCTGGTCTCCTAACCTCTGTCTAGGCTCGAAAGGACGACCTCTGCCCCTAAGGCACCTACGATGCGACCACGACCTCTACCTGTCTCGCCTCCCCTTTGCATAGTGTATCGTGAAAGAGACAGAGACAATTCCAATTAGTGCTATTTAAGATTTGAGCCAAAGGGTATTTTCGTAATTTTTCGGAAAATTTCAAATTTGGGGGAAATTTGATTTGAACATACTAGCATGTGCGCAATACTTGGAATTTCATGTCTATGAAGTTTGTTTGATGAAAATCGATCGAAAACTTGGATTAAAGCGAAAAATTCAGCAAGAAGGAAATTTGGGATTTTGCAATTTAGGTCAAATTGGATTTTTGAAAAGTTGAAATTGGTTAAATCAAATTGTATGGACCTATCTACAATGTCATCTTGAGCATGTAGCATTTGATCTCGTGTGAAAATTCCAAGCGGTTTGAGAGAAAGCGAAATTTTTCTAAAGATATCGATTTCGGTATAAAACTTTGCGAGATGAGCACCAATGTGTTAAAACTTGTTGTCTATGCATGGCATTGTGTTTAAAACCTAAGGAATATGTTTCTAAGCATTCCTAAGCATGATTTCTAGCATTGGATACAAGTAAAGCATGGTTTTATTGAAATGCAAGCATGGAAGATGAAAATGGAAGGAAGATTAAGAGGTTTACCTTGTTTGTGAAGATGGTGTGTTGTGGTGTTGTTGTTGAAGCACTAAATCACCTCAAGAACACTTTGGGAACTCTTGGAGATTTTCCTAGGCTCTCTCACCTTTGGAAGAAGTTAGAATGAGGTTGGAATGTGGAAATGAGGCTTATAATGCGAATTTTGCATTACATGCATTGGTCGACTCATTGGTCGTGGGTCACTCGACCAATCACTCGACCAATGGTCACGGTGACCTCATTTGCTGTTGAATTTTTGGAAAATGTGATTTTTGCCTTATGGAATATTGTTTGATGACTATATGGATATATTTGAGCATGATTTAAGTTTTCAAATCATTTGGACTTGTGGTTTATGTTGAATCTTGAAATTCGGTATTTTGATGTTCTCGGTTTTGCAGAATGGTTACTCCGAGAAGTGGGCGTGGTGAATCCGGTGGTCATGGAGGTGGTGAAGTACCTCGGGGAGGTGGTGAAGTACCTCATGGAGGTGGTGAGATACCAAATGTTGATCGGGGTACTCATGAGATCCCTGGTGCCCCGAATGTTGGAAGTTTCGGAGATATTGCCAATATTATGGGCAATATGATGCGGCGACAAGCGGCTCGGTTCAACCGGATGTTGGTGGGTTTCATGACTCTGCATAATGAGACCCGGGCTGGTGCTAATGTGAATCCTCATGCCATGTCTGAATGCGGGAGGTTTAGCTGGAACTCCTCATCTCTTTGATGGAGAGTTTTACGAAGATGCAAGTACCCACTTTCTTTGGAGTTACCAAGGACCCCTTGTTTCCTAACAAGTGGCTTCGTGAGTTGGAGAAGGCTTTCCGACATCTGCAATGCTCGGAAGCTCGGAAGATTTTGTTTCTTTGAGCAGAAGTTGCAACAAGAAGCTGTGCATGGTGGATCTCCACTCGTCTGTTTTGGAAGGTTTGCATGCGGGAGTTGTAACTTGGGAGTTATTCAAAGAGGCTTTTTGTATGAATTATTTTCCCGAGGCGGTGAAGGATGCGAAGGAAGCTGAGTTTATGATTACGACTCAAGGAACTCTGTACGTGTTGGAGTACCAACGGAAGTTCGAGGAGCTTCATTTCTTTGCTCCAGATTCTTTGAAGGAAGACCTCGCCAAAGCAAAGAAGTTCTTCAAAGGACTGCGTCTGCCATTAAAGCTTACCTCACGGTCCGGCCTATAGTGAGCTATGCTCAAGTGGTGCGAGAACTCGAAGAAGTTGGAAGAAACGAGAGAAGGAAAGTGCTCGTGTGCAAAAGCCTTGGCGATCAAGGAATTCTGGTTTGGTGGATCGTAATGACCGTCGTTTTGTGAGACCTACACCCTACCCCACTCCTACCTTTCGGGGCTAAGAGTGTAGGTCGGAACACGGGTTTTCAGCAGCCCGGCCAGTTTAGTATGGCGGAAACCGACCACCGGCAAGTGCAAGTGCAAGTGCAAGTGCAAGGCCTTTTGTTCGAAGCCCTCTGTTGCAGCCACCCCTGTTGGATCCGGCAATCTGTTTGCTTCTCTGCAAGCAAGCTGGTCATTTTGCTCGTGCTGTCCGGCGGCTGCTTGACCTTTGACGGTGGTGAAGAGTGCTCCTGCTCCTCCCTCTGGTAGAGTTTTCAGTATTTCGGTCTTTGGCGGGATCCAAGCCATGATGTGATTACGGGTACATTGTTAGTCGCTTCTATTTCTGCATTTGTCTTATTTGATACGGGTGCATCTCATTCGTTCATGTCATCTGCATTCATCAAGAAGACTAACCTAATCCACGAGAAGTTGTCTAGTTGTTTATTGATTAGTACACCTCTGGTCTGTTGTGAAACTAGATAAGGGGTTATCTAAATGTCCTGTGTTGATTGGTGAGAAGAACTTGGAAGCCAATTTTGTGATTCTTGACATGAAGGACTTCGATGTTATTTTGGGAATTGATTGGTTGACAGCCCACAAAGCTGTGTTCCTTTGTTCCTCAAAGAAGATTCGGTTCCATATTTGTGGAAGTCCGGTCTTAGAATTTCGGGGTGAAAAGAGAAGGGTTTGTAAGAAGGTCTTTATGCCTTGATGCAAGTCTATGCCCTAGTGGATGATGCTTCATGCGAAGGCAAGGGTATAGTGGAGAAAAGAGTCGATGAAGTCGAGTTGTCTGCGACTTTGTTGATGTCTTCCACGATGATCTATCGGGAGTGCCTCGGACGAGAGATGTCGAATTCTCTATTGATCTCGTCCCTGGTGCTGCTCCGGTATCTAAAGCTCCGTACGGGATGGCTCCTGCTGAGTTGAAAGAGTTGCAAAATCAGTTGAATGAGCTCATAGATAGAGGTTTCGTGCAGCCTAGTGTGTCACCTTGGGGAGCTCCGGTCTTGTTCGTCAAGAAGAAAGACGGTAGTATGCGCTTGTGCATCGACTACCGTGAGTTGAATAAGTTGACTATCAAGAATAGATATCCGCTGCCCAGAATCGATGATCTCTTCGATCGGTTGAAGGGTGCGAGTTGTGTTCTCAAAGATTGACTTAAGGTCCGGATATCACCAATTGAAAGTGAAGTCTAGTGATATCTTCAAGACGGCTTTCCGAACGCGGTATGGTCACTACGAGTTTAGAGTCATGCCCTTCGGATTGACCAATGCTCTGCGGTGTTCATGGACCTCATGAACCGAGTATTTCATGATGTGCTTGATAAGTTTGTGATTGTTTTCATTGATGACATCTTGATCTATTCGAAGAGCGAAGAAGAGCATGCGAGTCATCTAAGTTTCACTTTGCAAAGGTTGCGAAAAGAAGTTGTTCGCTAAGTTTAGCAAGTGTGATTTACGGCTTAAGAGAGTGGTTTTCCTTGGTCATGTAGTTTCAGCCGAAGGTATTCGTGTCGATCTGAAAAAGTCCAAGCTGTGGCTGATTGGGAGAGACCGAAGTCGATAACGGAAATAAGAAGTTTTCTTGGATTGGCGGGTTACTACCGAAGGTTTATTGAGAACTTTTCTCGGTTGGCTGCTCCTATGACTAAGTTGACCAGGAAAGAAGAGAAGTTTGTTTGGTGCGACGCTTGTGAGAAGAATTTCCAAGAGTTGAAAGATAGATTGACAAGTGCCCGGTTTTGACTATCACGATAGTTCCGGTGGTATGACGGTTTATACCGATCGTCAAAGATTGGTTTGGGTTGTGTCTTGATGCAACATGGCAAGGTCGTAGCCTATGCTTCTCGGCAATTGAAGGATTATGGCGGAATTACCCCACTCACGATCTAGAACTTGCCGCCGTTGTCTTTGCTTTGAAGATTTGGCGACATTATCTTTACGGTGAGAAGATTGCCATTTTCACGGATCATAAGAGTTTGAAATACTTCTTTACCCAAAAGGAGTTGAACATGAGACAAAGGAGATGGTTGGAACTAGTCTCCGATTATGATTGTGATATTCGGTATCATCTGGGAAAGCAAATGTTGTTGCTGATGCTCTTAGTAGGAAGAACCAGAAGAAGACTTTGGATTTGAATGCTTTGAGTTTACCATTGTGGTCTTCTATTGAGAGTTTTGATTTGGAAATCGTTCTGAGAATTCTGATTTTATTCTTTACGCCATGACGGCAAGATCTGGTCTTAGAGATAAGATTGTTGCTCTGCGAGTTCGATCAAGAGTTTTTGATCAAAGTTGAGAAGATTTCTTCGAATCTGAGTCGGACCCCGACTTTGGTATATCCATGGATGGTGCTTTGTTGTTTAGAGGAAGGCGTGTGTGTGCCTAAGCGAAGAAGTTAAGAAAGAAATATTGAAGGAAGCACACCGGTCGGTCTTTCTTGTACACCGGGAAGCACCAAGATGTACAAGGACTTGAAGGAACATTTTTGGTGGATTGGTCTAAAGGCGGATGTTGATGATTTTGTTGCCAAGTGTGAGACTTGCCAACGTGTGAAAGCCGTTCGACAACCTCCATCTGGATTACTTCAGCCTCTTCCTATTCCTAGTTGGAAGTGGGAGGATATCTCCATGGACTTTGTGACTAGCTTGCCTCGGACAAGTAAAGGCAATGACCTTGTGTGGGTGATTGTTGATAGGTTGACCAAATCAGCCCATTTCATTCCTATGAAGATCACTCATACTGCGGATAAGCTAGCAAGGCTTTATGTGGATAATGTGGTGCGTCTGCATGGTGTGCCATTGAGTATTGTTTCGGATCGTGATCCTAGGTTCACCTCAAGGTTTTGGAATAGTTTGCAGAAGGCCTTGGGAACCCAATTGAACTTGAGTACAGCTCATCATCCACGGTCGATGGACAATGCGAGCGGACAATTCGGACATTGGAAGACATGCTCGGATCTTGTGTGGTGGATATGGGTGGTAATTGGGATGAACACCTAGCTTTGGTTGAGTTTGCCTATAACAACGGTTATCAAGCAACAATAGGCATGGCTCCATTCAAGGCTTTGTATGGCGTACTTGTAGGACACCTTTGTCTTGGGTGAGGCAGGTGAAAGAAAAGTCTTAGGTCTGAGATGATTGAAGCTACGAGTGCTATGGTAGATATGATAAGAGAAAGGATTAAGTGCTTGATCGAGAGCAGAAATCTTATCTTGATAAGAGAAGGACCGATTTGGAATTTCAAGTTGGAGAGAAAGTCTTTCTGAAGGTCTCACCAATGAAGGGTGTGATGAGATTCAATGTTAAGGGAAAGCTTAGCCCTCGTTACATTGGACCTTTCGAGATTTTGGAAAAGGTTGGACCTGTTGCGTGTCGATTAGCATTACCTCCGCCTCTTGCTGGTGTGCACAATGTGTTTCATATTTCGATGCTCCGAAAATACATAGAGAATCCGGAACACATTTTGCAGCAAGCACACTGAAGGACTTAGTGCTGATTTGACCTATGATGAAGAACCGGCCGAAATCTTGGATAGGAAGGACAAGCAGCTGCGGAATCGCACCATTCCTTTGGTGAAGATTCGGTGGAAGAACCATACCCCTGAAGAAGCTTCTTGGGAGAAGGAAGAAGATATGAAGGAGAAGTTTCCTTACCTCTTTGGAAGCACAGTACGCTTTCAATTTCGGGGACGAAATTTCTTTAAGGGGGGAGAATGTAAAACCCAGCCCTAACCTTGACCCGGAAACCTTGTTATTTGTAGGTCCGATGACCCGAAGTAAAGTAAGAAGTCAGCTTTGGGCCATCCCGTAGAGGACTTGGTGTCGGCTTTGAATCCATGAAAGTTGATGATGAGGTTCTATTTATGGAGCTGAATCGATGAAGATCTGATTAGTTGATGGACTTGGAGTGCTCTCTATCTTGGTTTGAAGGCATTTCTACCTATTAGGTAAGTCACTTGACTTGTGTGCAAAACCCCTTTAGGATTGGATTTGATCTGGACCTTCAATTCCCTGTTTTGGTCTTCTTTGTCGGCATTGGTCGTTGATTGGTCGATTGGGGCCGATCGACCAATCCACTCGACCAATGAGTCTTTGTCTTTGGCAATTAGGTTGTTCTTGCTCTATTTAAGTCCAATCTCGAGTCCACTTCGTATTTGCTGCCTCCAAACCCTGCGGAGCAGACCAAAGACCTCTGCAAGTCATCTCTCTTGCATCCTTGGTGTTTTCTTGACGGATCTTCGTCGAAACTCTTCTTTTTGCATCAAAAGGTATGTCTACTCTCTCTTCTTCTCCTCCATCTTTGTTTTTCTTTCCTTTTTGAGTTGAGGCAGTAGAAGAGATGCTGCATTCTCTGTTGCAAACATCTACGAACATGTTCTCATGATCATCCTAAGGATTTGAGGCTAGAACAATGATCTTAACCATGATCATTGCAAGCTTTTGAAGGAATCATGATCAAACCATGATCTAATCTTTGATTAAACTTCTAATCTGAATTCCGATCTCTTTGGATCTTCTTTGTTGATCATGTTAGTAGTTAATTCTGTGTTTTCTTTCCATGATCCATAATCTATAGATTTCTAGTTGTTCTCTTCTACCATACTATGTGTTCTTCATGATGCATGGTAGCTACATATATGGTAGGTTTTATTTCCTTATTTAGATTTATGCTTCTAAGCCTTATTCCATGAAGATCTATGTATGTTTTCATGATACCATTACCGAAAGCAATGATCCATCCTCCTATTGTTCTTGTCTTTGTTTTCTATTTCAAATTCATCAAGATCCATGATTGATTTAATTATGGTAACTTTTTGTTTCCTAATTTGGATCTTGATATCTTGATTTGATTAGTGTTTTGAGGTCCCCTATATGTTAGAATACTACTGATGTAGTCTACCCCTTGATTAGTACCCTTTTGAACCACCAAATTCGGTTTCATATCTTAAAACTCTGTTTTTTAGGCTCTTCGTCTGCATTGGTCGTTGATTGGTCGATTGGACCACTCGACCAATCCACTCGACCAATGAGTACGGCAACTCCAGAATTGGTCTATGTTGGATGTTTTGGTATCTTTTCTGTTAGGGATCTTTCCTAATATGTTGTATATACTTGTTTAGGACCTTCTTCTCAAGTTTGCCAAGATCTTACTTGATTTCTTAGGATTCCTTTGCGAGTTATAAAAGGTAAGGATGGTTATTTCCTTAATTACATAGATAGCATGAATCTAGTTTCTATACTTGAATATCATAGATATGATTCCTAAATTAGATTCTTACAATGATATACTACTGTTGCATAACTTTGATTACGGTAGCATTACTTATTCATATTAAATTGATTCATGTATGATTTACTTACAAATGTTATACAAGTGATTGTAATTATTGATTTCTTTCCATATATGAAGTTACCATATATGTGATGATATGATTTGATGCATGTGTATGCTTAAGTATGGTTTGGAAAGGAGAGGTGTCCTTTTGACACTTCCGTCCTTGGACTACTACGGGAATATTATGGGATGTTTCCGGAGATGCCCTCTGGACACCTTCCTAAACTGTTGGATGACATATCTAGGATTTGTCTAGTAGTGTTTGGCTAGGATGTCTGTTATGTCGGACCCTAATCGGAGGGGTATTGAGACCGAACGACCCGTGGTAGCAATGGGGATTCATGGGCGCTCAAGACCGGTAACCAACCCGTGAGAGGACAGGAATCACATTGTGGGGGCCATTTATTGGTAGGGTTGCATATGGTTAGACTTGGGCTCACGGGCGCTTAAGACCGGTAACCAACCCGTGAGAGGACGTGAGAGCTTCCCGTTTACCATATGTGGATAACCAATAGGGTTGATGAGTCCGTAGTCCGAGTTGGTCGGTGCCATAGGATACGCCGACTCTAGTGTGAAGGATACTGGAAAGGATCGTCGGGGACGAGGAATGGAAGTATCTGGATCTGACTTGATGTAACTAAGTAGAAGACTTGCATTTGGCTAGGTTTTACCCTGACATGCGCCAGTACTTATACCAAATGGTTGTGAGAGAGTGTGTTGACTTAACCCCCTGCCAAGGTTTGTCCCGAGGGATGAAGGACCCATTACCAGTCGGCTGCTCAAGACCGGTGAAATGATCCGTGAGAGAATCCAAGATATCTTAAATGGTTGAGGATGTGAGTGGACTTTCCTAAAGAAGTACGGTGCTATGACTTAAAGCATGTCTCGCCAATAGAGACCAGCATACATAGAGTTAGATTCATTCATTCATTGTTTGTCTCATATCATATTGCATTTATGTTTGTTCGGAATCCTGCCATTTATGTTATTATGGATTTTTAATCGCCTTACTTGAGTTTCTTTGAAACTCATTCCTTTATTGTACAATGTTGTTAAACTATCCTGTAGGTCCTGAGTACTATGACGGTTCCTATGAAGAAGCGCAAGGCGAAGAGGCATATCTCCAGGAAGGTGATTGCGGTTACCACAATTACTCTGAAGATCCCACGAGTGGTTATGCTCCGTACGATGCTTAGTCCGACCATTGAGTGGAAGCGTCCTTGTGCCATTTATGAGATTTACACTTACAAGGATGTTGTCTATAAAGTGGAGAACAATTTAGTTACCCAATGTACTTGCTACTGGGATTAGATTTTGTCTAGTTTATTCTTTAGAGCTACTTTTCCGCTGGATGTAAAGTGGAATTTTTGCCTCACTTTACTTATCTGTTTGATACTCTGATTATATCTATTATTCTGATTCATTTATGATTCATTCTTTCTTTATTGGATCTATAATTTATCTTCCGCACTTTTATTATGATTGTTCATGATTATGTTATTGTTTATGTGGGAGGTTGATCACTCGATACCTGATCTTCGGGCTGTGGATCACACTCTCGGGTATGCCAGATAGGGTACCGGCTGGGAGGGCGTGACAAGTGGCGGGAAAGATCTCCCGGTAAAAGCGAGTATACTCCATTAAATACTCCTCGGGCTGATATTTTAAATATTATCAAGAAACATAATATCTTGAAATGGCCTCCAAAGCTTCCCACCAAACCTGGGGAGCAGGATAGAGAAAGGTATTGCCGTTTCCACAAGGATTACGATCACTATACCAATGATTGCAGACATTTAAAGGTGGATATTGAAAGATTGATATCTCAAGGGCACTTGTCCAATTTCATCAAAGGAAGATGAGTGGAACCGGAGACACAGGTAACAAGAGGGAACTTTTGGTTAGCCCAGAACAACCGATGAAGGCTCCAATATCTAAGAAAGGTAAAGAAGTGATCGATGCCACTCGGTCACCCATACTAACAATATTTGGAGGTCCCGAACCTGAGTCGCTCCGGAAGCTAAAAGCCAAATCCAAGTTTGTTGGAACCGGAGAAACACAGAAGCGTAAAAGGCCGAATGGTGAGGGTTCGATCACCTTCGGCAAAGAAGATGAAAGAGGCGTCTATTTACCTCATGATGATGCCATAGTCATCAAGGTAGAAATCGCACGCCGAGAAGTGCATAGGGTGTTAGTAAACACCGGGTCTGCTGCAGACCTTTTATCTTATGCAACTTACCAAAAGCTTAAAGTGGATGAAGACTTAATGGAGCCATCATCCACACACCTATATGGCTTTGCGGGATTGTCCGCAATAGCAAAAGGATCTGTACAGTTAGATCTATCGATTGGAAGCTTCCCCAAAGAGGCTACCGTTCGAGTAAACTTCTTGGTGGTTCGAGAACTTCCGGCTTATAATGTCATCCTCAGAAGGCCATCCCTATTGAAGTTAGGTGCTATAGTCTCAACAAAGCACCTGAAAATAAAATTCCCGACAGAAATGGGAATTGGTCAGGTTTCATCTGACCAAAGAATTTCTCGACAGTGTTATGTAGCATATTTAAAGGATAAGGAGGGCCCAAGAAAGGTAACTACATTACCAATAGAAGTATGAGATGATCGGGACGAGGCAAATATGCAAAGGCCCGAGCCGGTAGAAAAGGTGGAACAAATTCAGCTGTACCCCGATGACGAAAAAAGGATTACTTATATCGGGTCTGAGCAGCTGAAAGAATTCAAGGAGTTGAAGTCTTTTCTTCAACAAAATAGCGATGTGTTCGCGTGGTCTGTGGATGATATGCCAGGAATTGATCGGCAAGTTGAAGAGCACAAACTTTGGATAGATCCAAAGGTGAAATTGGTAATTCAAAAGAGGAGAAATTTCTCCATAGAAAGTACGAAGCCGTTCGGGGTGAGGTTGAAAAATTGAAGAACTCTGGTTTCATTGAGCCCATTGAATGCCCAATCTAGTTGGCCAACGTGGTAATGATCAAAAAGGCAAATGGAAAGTAGAGAATGTGTACAGATTACACAGATCTCAACAAGGCTTGCCCAAAAGACTGTTATCCATTGCCCAAAATTGATCTGTTGATAGATGCAACAGCAGGATATGAAACATTGAGTTTCATGGATGCATACTTAGGATACAACCAGATCCTCATGAACAAAGAGGACGAAAAGTTTACGGCTTTCATGACTGATCGTGAGAGTTTTTATTACAAAGTCATGCCATTTGGCTTGAAAAATGTAGGGGCTAATTATTAGAGGGCCATCAACAAAATTTTTAAAGACTTGATCGGGAAGAACGTGGAAGCATATGTTGACGATATGCTGGTAAAGAGCATTGCGAGGACAAAGCACATTGAGGATTTAGCGGAGGTATTTTTAGTACTGCAAAAATATCAAATGAAGCTAAATCCGAAAAAGTGCGCCTCCGGAGTTTCGTCGGGCAAATTCTTGGGCTTTATGGTATCACAAAGAGGTATTGAGGCTAATCCGGCCAAAATACAAACTTTGATTGATATGGAAGCCCCCAAGACTGTTCGAGATGTGCAATGCTTAACGGGGAGAGTAGTCACATTGAATCGTTTCATCTCACAGTCGGGAGAAAAGTGCCTACCTTTTTTCAAAGCACTCAAAGATTTGAGGGGTAGTAAGGAGGCCAAATGGGCTGAAGAGTGTCAGAAGGCTTTCGAAGATTTGAAGGAAACACTGGGAAGACCACCGCTATTGTCCTGACCCGAAAAGGGGGAAATTTTACAACTATATTTAGCAACATCCCCTTTAGCAGTAAGCGCGGTACTCGTCTGGGAAAAAGATAAAAAGCAATGGCCAATCTATTATGTCAACCACGTATTACTCGACGTAGAGACACGGTACTCTCAAATCGAAAAGCAGGCTTTGGCTCTTATGATAGCAGCTAGAAAACTACGGCCATACTTTCAAGCTCATCCAATCGAGGTATTTACTACTTTTCCCCTTTGTAAAGTTCTTCATATACCTGATTTGTCTGGAAGAATGGTAGCTTGGTCGATCGAACTCAGCGAGTTCCAAGTAAGCTCTAAGCCTCGAACAACAATTAAAGTCCAAGCATTGGCCGATTTCATAGTAGAAACTACTGCACCAGTGGAGGAGATTGTCGAACCCACTATTCCAACCGTTTGGGAGGTATACGTGGATGGTTCGAGTAATAATCAAGGAGCAGGGGCTGGAATTCTTTTGAAGAGTCCAACAGGTTTTATTATTCGATATGCATTAAGATTCGCATTCGAATCAAGTAACAATGAAGCAGAGTACGAGGCTCTAATAGTTGGACTTCGATTGTCAAAAGCACTGGCGATAGCGGAGGTAACTAGTTTTAGTGACTCACAGCTTATTGTCAATCAAGTACAAGGGGAGTATGGCGTCAAAGAACCGCGATTACAAAAATATTAAGAGATTGTGCAAGCATTGCAGAAAGAATTTAGGAATCTGAAAGTATGTCAGATTCCAAGAAAAGAAAATACGATGGCAGATGAGCTATCAAGACTAGCTAATGCCAAGGAAAAGAATTTAGACCCTTCGATCTATATAGAGGAAGTAACATTCCCAAGTTATCAGGAGAAGGAGATATCCTATATTGAAGCTGAACAGTGCTAGATGGATCCGATCGTGGAATATCTGAGAGATGATAAATTGCCAGAAGATCCGAAAGAAGCAAGATTAATCAAGGTGCGATCAGCACAATTCATTATGCAGAATGGAAGGCTATACAGAAGATCTTATACTGGACCCCTCTTGAGATGCTTGGGTCCCGAAGGATCGGAATTAGCTCTGGCCGAAGTACATGAAGGAATTTGTGGTGCTCATATGAGCGGTCGAGCCCTGGCACAAAAAATTTTGAGGCTCGGTCTATAATGGCCTAAGCTTCAACAAGCTGCTATGGAATATGTTCATCGGTGTAGCAATTGTCAAATCCATGCTACGGTATCTAAAAGCCCAGCTGAAACCTTGACTTCGATTCTAAACCCCATCCCTTTTGTGATGTGGGGAATCGATATCATGGGAAAATTCACCAAGGCATCTGGCGGAAGAGAATATCTTATAGTAGTGATTGACTACTTCACCAAATGGGTCGAGGCTAGCGCCCTAGCAACCATCACCGAACGAAAGGTGGAGAAGTTCGTGCTCGAGTCTATCATTTATCGGTTCAGGATGCCAAAAATAATCGTGACCTATCATGGCACTCAATTCGATAATCCACAATTTGAACAATTTTGGAGTACTTATTTGATCGAGCATCGTACGTCATCAGTGGCATACCCCCAAAGCAACAACCAAGTGGAGGTTACAAACCAAACATTACTTGAGAGGATAAAAAAGAGACTCAAAGCTGATAAAGCCTTATGGGTTGAAGAATTGCACAATGTTTTGTGGGCCTATCGAACCACTGTTAGAACACCCACAGGAGAAACTCCTTTTAAACTGGCTTATGGATTTGAAGCATTGGCATATGTTGAAGTAATGGCTGGAACTCTACGGGAAAGAGAGTTCAAAGAAAAAGCGAATGAACAAGGATTGCTAGATAGCCTTGACTTGTTAGATGAAGTTCGTGCGAAGGCAATAGCACGAACTCAACATTATCAACGAAGGATAGTGTCACATTAAAATTCCCGAGTGAAGAATCGTCGATACATAATGGGAGACTTGGTATTAAGGAATTCCTTAGCTTCAGATCCACGCAATCAGAGGAAATTGGACCCTTCATGGGAAGGCCCATATATGGTTATTAAACCAGTCGGTTCGGGAGCTTATAAGCTGAAGAACATGACAACACAGAAAGAGCTGGATCGTTCATGGAATGCCAGGCACTTGAAGAAATATTATCCTTGAGGAGATTATCATTTTCATTCATGATGTAACAAAATTCAACTCAATCAATACAATTCTCATTTTTCAACATATTGTCTTTTGATTGGGGGCAACACACAACACTCAAGATTAGATCTAGCGACAAAATCAAAAGGCATCGGTTCAAAACCCGTGTGGGACCTTCTACAAGGCATCGGTTTAAAACCCGTGTGAGACCTTCTACAAGGCATCGGTTTAAAACCCGAGTGAGTTCCTTCTCAAACTTATTGAATTTCTCCGGAAATCCTTAAGTAAAGGCATCGGCTTAAAACCCGTGTGGGACCTTCTACAAGGCATCGGTTTAAAACCCGAGTGAGTTCCTTCTCAAACTTATTGAATTTCTCCGGAAATCCTTAAGTAAAGGCATCGGTTTAAAACCCGTGTGGGACCTTCTACAAGGCATCGGTTTAAAACCCGAGTGAGTTCCTTCTCAAACTTATTGAATTTCTCTGGAAATCCTTAAGTAAAGGCATCGGTTTAAAACCCGTGTGGGACCTTCTACAAGGCATCGGTTTAAAACCCGAGTGAGTTCCTTCTCAAACTTATTGAATTTCTCCGGAAATCTCTAAGTAAAGGCATTGTTTTAAAACAACTAAGACCTACTGAAATAGAGACTCAAGTGACTGACAAAGTTCAAAGATGAAGTTAATTCTTTTTTCCTTTAAATGACCAGAAGGAGCCAACCTTTACATCAAATATACATATGAGATAACAAGTGTTGGGATACAATCTTCGTTTGGTTAAGAAGGAAAATCATCGTCGGCGATCGTCAAGAACTCTAAAACAAGATCGAAGCAGCTTTGTTATAAGCAACACAGAGTCAAGAAGCAACACAGATTCAAGAAGAACAGAGTCGGGAAAACATATGTTATCATTTGTTTATCTCCCTTGGGGATTGTGAAGCATTCTGTAAATTCCAACTTACAAAATCCTCCACAATTCCGTACTCTTTATCCATCTTTTCCTGAAGAAGCCTGGCCTTTGATCAAACCTGCATTCAAGGCAAGCTCTTCATAGCTGAATCGTTTAAGAGGAGACAAAGGAGGAGAGTCGTCAAGATGATGCATTATATCCGGATCTGGAGGTGGAAGGTCCATCACGTCCTTGGCCCAGGCAGGAAGAGGAAGTCCCAACTTTGCAAACACTTCAGGATGACAATTGGCGCGGTGGGGAGTTGTGTTGAAATAAGGATTTCTCCTTAGTATCGATTCCCATACCTCGTTCTCACCATCTCGATATGCCTGCAAGTTATAAGCGTTCAACATGTCAACAAAAGGCTTACTCTGCAAATATTTGAAGATGCAAGCCCTGCGAACATCAGTCGGAAGGGACTCGGGCAAAAGGGTAACAACTTGCCTTTTCAACTCCAGACTGTTGATACAGCTCCAGACCCTGTCGCCCCTGCTAAAAGCTTTTCAACTTCCCATTCCAGCTGCCGGATCTTCCCCCTAGCACCATCCAAATCCAAACGAAGATGCTCATTCTCGGAATTCTTCTCTCGAGCAATCTCCCAAGCATTGTTTCCAAGACGAGCAATCTAAGCATCTTTGGCTCTGGATTCTCCCCGAAGCATGGAAAGCTCCTCACTCAGTCTACTGAGTCTAAAGGCTGCTTCCACTTGATTGTGGAAATTCCCAGTGAGACTCTTGCAACAACTTAAGAGTTGGTCAAGAGCAAAAGAAAAAACTTCAGAACGAAAGGTAATGAAGAAAAACTTACATCACCTGGGATTTCATAAATTCCCTGTCTGAGACTGTAGAGAAGGCTCTACTCTTGGCAGGCATTTGAACAGCAGTGCACCATTCTATTGCCTTGTCAAAATCGCTTGTCACCAAATCAGATCTCTTCAACGACCAGGAGGGATGGAACACATCATTCGCCAACCGAGGGCGCTTCCTAGAAGCAGAATCCTTGGCCTCCTTGAAAACCTCCACAGTAGAAGGATTGGAGGAGGATGCCAAACAAGCACTAGAGTCAGGTTCGAAGGCCCGAATGACAACTGTAGGGACCACATCTTCCTTAGAAGCCCGAAGGGTCTTCATCATGGAAGAGGATTCCAGCGTAGTGCCAGCAGGGGTTTCAGCAGTGCGAACAGCGACGGAGGGAGCCACATCCTCCTTAAAAGACCGAATGATCTCTCTAGGAAAAGGAGGCGTGGGAGTAGCATCAGCAGAAGCTGTGGGAATCTGAACTGAAGATTCACCAACAACAATCTCCCCGCGTTTAGAAGATTCACCAACAGCAATCACCTCAGAGGGAAGAACCTTTGTCAGCACTGGAGCAGTCTTCTTGCTAGATTTCGCCCTAATATTATCCAGGTTAATTCTTGGAGGCACTACAAATGAAAGGCAAGCATCGTCAGTACAAGAAATCCACCAAAATATAGCAGAAAAGGGAAAACCCTAGATTTCTGACGAACAGGTGAAGCAAAGAATATCCAACAGGGAGCTTTTGTAATGAGTAAACCCCAAGTATGAATACTATGGAGATTACTCAGGGAGAAGAAGAAGTTTGTGATAAAACTGAATGACAGAGGAGAAAACTTACTTGTTCAGGTTCTGATCGAAGATATTGTTGGAGGATAAGAGTATAGAGACGGCAAAGGAAGACAAAATACTACTTTGCAAATTTAGCAGACAAGAATAAATTGCAGATAGTGAGGATAAAGATGAAGCACCCTTGAGGAACTTAAATAGCCTCAGGGAATGATGCGACGGTTGAAAGCCCAAGTTAATCAAGGGTTAGGATGGAAGAGACACTTCGAATTCCAAAAAGTGCAGGATCAACGGTCAAGAGATAACGGCGCTTCAAATTTGAAACCTAAAGGTTGTCCTAAGTTTCCACGTGGAGCAATGCGCACCTGATACGAGGATACTACCAAATACCAACCGTCGCACCGGTATTAAATAAGAAAGTATTCCCAATTCCTCAGGAAGAACAACTTGTATGCAAATACGAGGAAACGTTTGGGCTTCATCATAAAGAAGGAGTAGTCGGGAGATAAAGTTGTCAAGAGCCATAAAGGGTTCGGTAAGAATCAAATCAACTCAAATCAACGCTCCTGAACGTATCCCTCTGATGTCCCAAGCATCATCTTCAATTAAGGTACAGGTTTATCTACATGATAACTTAGCTCATTCTTAAATATCTCTTACGTGAGGGAATAGAGACACTTCCATGGGTGCGATATGAGAAAGTATTATGGCAATCATTGGAAGAGTTCGAGAAGAAGGAGGAAAACCTCTATTTCATTATCAAAGGCCGTGGGGGGCCAACCCTTACCAAAAAAAAAAAAAAAAGAGATAGCTTCCTATTGCTCTTTCACATTTTTGGCCGAAGGATCTTTGTCTGAGGCAGGCTGGGGGTTCTTCAGGAAGAGGTGGCGAATCATCAAGATACTTCTCAATGTCTGGATCTGCTGGAATGGGATCCTCTTCCTCCCAAACCCAATCGAGGAAAGGCAGCTCAAGCTTCTCAAAGATTTCCTTGTGACATACACCCCGGAAGGGAGTTGTGTCAAAGGAAGGGTTAGATTCAAGAATATCTTTCCAGACATCATTCTACCCCTCTTGGTAGGCTTGAAGGTTGAATAAACCCATCAGATCGCTAAAGAGAACGCTGTTCAGATACTTCCGAATGCAGTCCCTCCGAAGGTCTTGTGAAAGATGTTTAGGTTTGCTGGGAACTGCCATCTTCTTCAAACGTTCGTTATCCATGGCTTGAAGCTCGAGGCTCTTAGCGCACACGGTAGCAAGATTTTTTTGCTTCTTGGCTTCGCATTTGGCAGCAACAGCATGACTGATTGACAAGTCCAGATCCTTTTTCAAAGAGTTGACGACATGGTCATTCTCCTCTTTTGACTCTTTGGCTGCTTTCTTCAGCCGGTCCACCTCAGAATTGGCCTTCGCCAAATTCTCTTCATAGGTCTGCAGCAAGGAGCCACTATGACCAACTCGGCTCAAGGCCTCCATGTGTTGGTTATAAGCTCAACACGGCATTCCTAGGAAAGCAAGAGAATTATCAGAAATCCCAGGAGAGATTACAAAGCAAGTAGCAAAAAACTCAAGAAAAATAATACCTCGTGGAAAGACAAACAAGAGCGTCGTCTTGCAAGGTTTCAAAGGCCTATCAATCGGCAGGCATAAGGCTGAGAGAGCTCCACTCAGCAGCCTTCTCATGGTCCTGCGTGACTCAGTCAGTCACCGCCTGTGAAATCCAGCCCAAACCTAGCCAAGACACCCTATTTGTTTTGGGATAACGAAAGACTCATTTGATGTTAGACCTTAAAGTTGGACCTTGATTTCAGTGTTATTATCTTTGAAAGCCTTAGGAAGTCATGCCAGACCTTTCCCTTAAGGTAGATCTGTAATATCTGGCCTTATCCTAACCTTGACCCGGCCCAAAATTTGTTATGTTTGTAGGTCCGAAGACCCGAAGTGGGGGAAAAAGAGACTTGTGGACCCTTTTGGTTGAAGATTTGGTGTCAGAGCCCAAGCCCAAGGACATTGACGATGATGCCCCACACTTGAGAGCATTGTCAGTGTTAGTTTTGAACCTGCACACCAAAGATGTGAAATCCAGCACAAAACCTGAATTACACACCTTATTTGTTTTGGATGAAGAAGAACTTGTTTGATGTTTGACCTTGAAGTTGGACCTTGAGTATGGTGTTGATATTTTTAGAAGGTCCTAGGAAATCAAGTCGGACCTCTCCCTTAGTGTAGATTCAAAAACCCATAGAAAATTGATGATGGAATTCCCTACTTGAAGAGCTTGGTTGATTTAGAAAAGAGAATGCACCTTGATGAAGAAAAGATTGGTTGATGACCTTAGAGCATGGTTAGATATGATTTAAAGCCATTTTCCTATGCTAGGTAAGTTATAGTTGTTGTGTTTAAAATTTCGTTTGATTCCGATAAGAGAAAGGCCCTCAAATCCCTGTTTTAGGCTACTGTCTTTGTCGACTGGGGTCGACTGGGCCAATCAACCCAACCCACTCGACCCAAGTAAACAGAATTCAAGCAAAATCTTCTGTTTAGGTCATTATTGCTATATATACCTCATAACTTCGTGTTTTTAGTATCCCTAGCCTCCAAAACACCTAGAGAACGAAGGGAACTCATCTCCAAGCCTCCTTTGGTGTGGAAGAAGATCTACATTCAACTCTCAAGCTTTCTCTCTCTTATTCTTCAATCAAAGGTTAGTATTCAATCTATTATGCTATTGATTCATTCTTACTAGGATCATTCTCTTCTCTGATCTGAGATTATGAGGAAGATATTGCATCTCTGCAATCATATCTTCTACAATCTCTTCTCATTCTATATGCTATGATTTCATATTCATTCTCTACATGATTTTCATGATTTCTTCTTAAACTATGATCATGTTCTTATTTTGATTTCTTCTAGCATATTAGATGCATCTCTATGATCATTCTTACTCTTGATTTACTGTGTTCATATACTAGAATGAGGTCTCATCATCTCTAGTTCATCTCTTTCATTCATAGCTTGTTTTCAATGAAAACCATGTTGTTTTCCAAATTAGAAAGTCTTGTTTTCCAAAATAGAAGCTATGATTCTAAATTAGTAAGTAATGGTTTTAATGGTGGTTTGATCTCTAAATTATGCTTTTTAGTCTTAGACTACTATGTTAGACATTCCCTCCAAGTTTCGTCGCATTCCGGTTTGTGTAGCATAGGTTTCGGATCAAGATTCTCTTTTTATTTTCGGATTTGCTCTTGGGCAGATTGCCTGGGTCTATTGGAGCACTCAACCCAGCCAATCAACCCGCAGTGACAGCAACTCTGTTTTTCATCCGCTTTGACTCCAATCTTTTGGAATCACTTCTTATGACCTATACATGTTTTGTCAAGCTTGTTTAGGTGATTTTGGATCTGTTCTCTGATCTCTTATTTGAAGACTATAAGTTCGGATTACGAGGTGAGTATTCCAACTCACAATATGCCTATTTACATGTTTTTATGTATTATGATATGAATGCATGATTTAACTACTGTTGTTTGGTTTTCTTTACATCATGATACTTTTGCAACTACAGTAGCTTGTCCACATTGTTAATTTCATATTAGAACTGATTATTGATTATGAGAATGTGATATGGACTATGATGTGGATATGAGTGTGATTATGATATGTTTGGAAATCATGATGTGATGTGGATGCTTAGGTCGTAGTTGTGGAATGGGGAATGCCCTATTGGTGTTTCTGTCTTTGGACATCAATGGAAGTGGTATGGGACGCTTTCCTGTGGTGCCCCTTGACTCTTTCCCTAACTACTGGTTGACATACCTAGGATTGGTCTAGCAGTGTTTGGCTAGGAATACCTGTCACATCCTCCCAGCCGATACCCAATCTGGCATACCCGAGAGTGTGATCCACAGCCCAAAGATCAGGTGTCAAGTAATCAACCTCCCACATAAACAATAACATAATCATGAACAATAATAATCGATGTGCGAAAGATAAACCATAGATCCAAATAAGGAAAGAATGAATCATATATAAATCAGAGTACTAAATATAATCAGAGTGTCTAAATCAGATAAGTAAAGTGAGGCGAAATCCCACTCTACAACCAGCGGAAAAGTAGTTCTAAAAGAGAAGAAACAGGATAGAATCTAATCCCAATAGCAGGTACAAAAGGTAACTAAATTGTTCTCAATCTTATAGACAATATCCCTATAAGTATGAATCTCAGCGCTTCCACTCTATGGTCGGACTAAGCATCGTACGAAGCATAACCACTCGCGGGATCTTCAGTGTAATTGTCGTAACCGCAATCACTTTCCTGGAGATATGCCTCTTCTCCTTGCACTTCTTCATACGAGCAGTCATGATACTCGGGAACACGTAGAATAGTCTAACAAACATTGTACAAAAAGGAATGAGTTTCAAAGAAACTCAAGTAAAGGCGATTAAATCCATAATAACATAAATGGCAAGATTACAAAACAAACATAAATGCAATATGGTATGAGACAAACAATGATTGGATGAATCTAACTCTATGTATGCTGGTCTCTATTGGCAGACATGCTTTAAGTCATAGCACCGTAATTCTTTAGGAAAGTCTCATTCACTCATCATCGGTTGGTAATGGGTCCGGCATCCCTCGGGACATTCCATGGCTGGGGGTATAGGTCACCACTCTCTCACATCACCATTGGTCTAAGTACCAGCGCATGTTAGGGTTAAGCCTAGCCAAATGCAAGTCTTCTACTTAGTTACATCAAGTCAGATCCAGATACCTCCATTCCTCGTCCCTGACGATCCTTTCCGGTATCCTTCACACTAGAGTCCTCATAGTCCCTGACTACGGACTCATCAACCCTATTGGTTATCCACATATGGTAAACGGGAAGCTCTCACGTCCCCTCACGGGTTGGTTACCGGTCTTGAGCGCCCGTGAGCCCAAGTCTATCCATATGCAACCCTACCAATAAATGGCCCCCACAATGTGATTCCTGTCCTCTCACGGGTTGGTTACCGGACTTGAGCGCCCATGAATCCACATTGCTACCACGGGTCGTTCGGTCTCAATACCCCTCCGATTAGGGTCTGACATAACGGGACATCCTAGCCAAACACTACTAGACAGTCCTAAATATGTCATCCAACAGTTTAGGAAGGTGTCCAGAGGGCATCTCCGGAAACATCCCATAATATTCCCGTAGTAGTCCAAGGACAGAAGTGTCAAAAGGACACCTCTCCTTTCCAAACCATACTTAAGCATACACAAGCATCAATTCATAACATCACATACATGGTAACTTCATATATGGAAAGAAATCAATAATTACAATCAACTTGTATATAACTGGTAAGTAAATCATACATGAGTCAATTTAATATAAACAAGTAATGCTACTGATATCAAGATAGTACCACAGTAGTATAACATTATAAGAATCTAATTAAAGAAATAAATAAACAAGATTCAAATATAGAAACTAAGATATGCAATTTATGTTGTTAAAGAAGTAACCATCCTTACCTTTTATAATTTGCAAAGGAATCCTAAGAAATTAAGTAAGATCTTGACAAACTTGAGAAGAAGGTCCTAAACAAGTGTATACAACATATTAGGAAAGATCCCTAACAGAAAAGATATCAAAACATCCAAAACAGACCAAATCTGGAGTTGCTATACTCATTGGTCGATTGGATTGGTCTACTGTCCCAGTCGACCAATCAGTCGACCAATGGAGATAGTGGCCTACAAAATCAGAGTTTTAAGAATAAAGAACCGAATTTGGTGGTTCAAAAGGGTACTAAACAGGGAATTGAAGACCCAGATCAAATCCAATCAGTTCAGCAACTCCTAAACAGGGAATTGAAGACCCAGATCAAATCCAATCCTAAAGGGGTTTTGCACAAATATCAAGTGACTTACCTAATAGGTAGAAATGCCTTCAAACCATGATAGAGAGCACTCCAAGTCCATCAACTAATCCGATCTTCATCAAGATTCAGTTTCCATAAATAGAACCTCATCATCAACACTCATGGATTCAAAGCCAGACACCAAGTCCTCCACTGGGATGGCCCAAAGCTGACTTCTTACTTTACTTCGGGTTACTGGACCTACAAATAACAAAGTTTCCGGGTCAAGGTTAGGGCTGGGTTTCACATTCTCCCCCCCTTAAAGAAATTTCGTCCTCGAAATTGAAAGCGTACCTGTGCTTCCAAAGAGGTGAGGAAACTTTTCCTTCATATCTTCTTCCTTCTCCCACGAAGCTTCTTCAGGGGTATGGTTCTTCCACCGAATCTTCACCAAAGGGATGGTGCGATTCCGCAGCTGCTTGTCCTTCTTATCTAAGATTTCGGCCGGCTCTTCATCGTAGGTCAAATCAGCACTAAGTCCTTCAGGTGCTTGTTGCAAAATGTGTTCCGGATTCTCTATGTATTTCCGGAGCATCGAAATATGAAACACATTGTGAACACCAGCAAGAGGCGGAGGTAATGCTAATCGATACGCAACAAGTCCAACCTTTTCCAAAATCTCGAAAGGTCCAATGAAACGAGGGCTAAGCTTTCCCTTAACATTGAATCTCATCACACCCTTCATTGGTGAAACCTTCAGGAAAACTTTCTCTCCAACTTGAAATTCCAAATCGGTCCTCCTCTTATCGGCATAAGATTTCTATCTTGACTGGGCAGACTTAATCCTTTCTCTTATCATATCTACCATAGCACTCGTAGCTTAATCATCTCAGGACCTAAGACTTTTCTTTCATCTGTCTCAGTCCAATACAAAGGTGTCCTACAAGTACTTCCATACAAAGCCTTGAATGGAGCCATGCCTATTGTTGCTTGATAACTGTTGTTATAGGAAAACTCAACCAAAGCTAGGTGTTCATCCCAATTACCACCCATATCCACCACACAAGATCGAGCATGTCTTCCAATGTCTGAATTGTCCGCTCGGATTGTCCATCGGCTTGTGGATGATGAGCTGTACTCAAGTTCAATTGGGTTCCCAAGGCCTTCTGCAAACTATTCCAAAACCTTGAGGTGAACCTAGGATCATGATCAGAAACAATACCCAATGGCACACCATGCAGGCGAACCACATTATCCACGTAAAGCATTGCTAGCTTATCTAGAGTATGAGTGATCTTCATAGGAATGAAGTGGGCTGATTTGGTCAACCTATCAACAATCACCCACACGGTGTCATTGCCTTTACTTGTCCGAGGCAAGCTAGTCACAAAGTCCATAGAGATATCCTCCCACTTCCAACTAGGAATAGGAAGGGGTTGAAGTAATCTAGATGGGGGTTGTCGAACGGCTTTCACACGTTGGCAAGTCTCACACTTGGCAACAAAATTATCGACATCAGCCTTCAAACCAATCCACCAAAAATGTTCCTTCAAGTCCTTGTACATCTTGGTGCTTCCCAGGTGTATAGTAAAGACTGACTAGTGTGCTTCCTTCAATATTTCCTTTTTAATTTCTTCATTTGTAGGCACGCACAGTCTTCCTCTAAACAATAAAGCACCATCCATGGATATACCAAAGTCGAGGTCCGACTCAGGATTCGAAGAAATCTTCTCAACTTTGATCAAAAGTTCTTGATCAGAACTCTGCAGAGCAACAATCTTATCTCTAAGGCCAGATCTTGCCGTCATGGCAGAAAGAATAAAATCAGAATTCTCAGGGACAATTTCCAAATCAAAGCTCCCAATAGAAGACCACAATGGTAGACTCAAAGCATTCAAATCCAAAGTCTTCTTCTGGTTCTTTTTACTAAGAGCATCAGCAACAACGTTTGCCTTCCCAGGGTGATACTGAATATCACAATCATAATCAGAGACTAGTTCCAACCATCTCCTTTGTCTCATGTTCAACTCCTTTTGGGTAAAGAAGTATTTCAAACTCTTATGATCCGTGAAAATGGCAATCTTCTCACCGTAGAGGTAATGTCTCCAAATCTTCAAAGGAAAGACAACAGCGGCAAGTTCTAGATCATGAGTGGGGTAATTCCGCTCATAATCTTTCAATTGCCAAGAAGCATAGGCTACGACCTTGCCATGTTGCATCAGTACGCAACCCAATCCAATCTTTGACGCATCGGTAAAAACTATCATACCACCGGAACTATCAGGTATAGTCAAAACCGGGGCACTTGTCAATCTATCTTTCAACTCTTGGAAATTTTTCTCACAGGCATCAGACCAAACAAACTTCTCTTCTTTCCTGGTCAACTTAGTCATAGGAGCAGCCAACCGAGAAAGTTATCAATAAACCTTCTGTAGTAACCCGCCAATCCAAGAAAACTTCTTATTTCCGTTACCGACTTCGGTCTTTCCCAATCAGCCACAGCTTGGACTTTTTCAGGATCGACACGAATACCTTCAGATGAAACCACATGGCCAAGGAATACTACTCTCTTAAGCCAGAAATCACACTTGCTAAACTTGGCGTACAACTTCTTTTTTCGCAATCTTTGCAAAGTGAAGCTTAGATGGCTCGCATGCTCTTCTTCGCTCTTCGAATAGATCAAGATGTCATCGATGAACACAATCACAAACTTATCAAGCACATCGTGAAATACTCGGTTCATGAGGTCCATGAACACCGCATGAGCATTGGTCAATCCGAAAGGCATGACCCTAAACTCGTAGTGGCCATACCGTGTTCGGAAAGCTGTCTTGAAGATATCACTAGACTTCACTTTCAATTGGTGATATCCGGATCTTAAGTCAATCTTTGAGAACACAACTCCACCTTTTAACTGATCGAAGAGATCATCAATTCTGGGCAGCGGGTATCTATTGTTGATAGTCAGCTTATTCAACTCACGGTAGTCGATGCACAGGCGCATACTACCGTCTTTCTTCTTGACAAACAAGACCGGAGCTCCCCAAGGTGATACACTAGGTTGTATGAAACCTCTATCAATGAGCTCATTCAACTGGTTTTGCAACTCTTTCAACTCAGTAGGAGCCATCCTATACGGAGCTTTAGATACCGGAGCGGCACCAGGGACGAGATCAATAGAAAACTCGACATCCCTGTCTGGAGGCACTCCCGATAGATCATCAGGGAAGACATCAACAAAGTCACAGACAACCCTGACTTCATCGACTCTTTTCTCCACTTTACCCTTGCCTTCAGATGAAGCATCATCCACTAGGGCATAGACTTGCATCAATGCAGACAGCACCTTCTTACAAACCCTTCTCTTCTCACCAAGAAATTCTAAGACCGGACTTCCACAAATATGGAACTGAATCTTCTTTGAGGAACAAAGAAACACTAGCTTGGTGGGCTGTTAACCAATCAATTCCCAAAATAACATCGAAGTCCTTCATATCAAGAAGTACAAAATTGGCTTCCAAGTTCTTCTCACCAATCAACACAGGACATTTAGATAACCCCTTATCTAGTTTCACAACAGACCAGTAGGTGTACTAATCAATAAACAACTAGACAACTTCTCGGGGATTAGGTCAGTCTTCTTGATGAATGCAGATGACATGAATGAATGAGATGCACCCGTATCAAATAAGACAAATGCGGAAATAGAAGCAACTAACAATGTACCCGTAATCACTTCATGGCTTGGATCATGCTCAAGACTTGGAAATACTGAACACTCTACCAGAGGGAGGAGTAGGAGCACTCTTCACCACCGGAGCAAGCTGCTGGATGGACAGCCGCTTCGGACAGCACGAGCGAAATGACCAACTTGCTTGCAAAAAAGCAAACAGATTGCTGGGTCCAACCGGGGTAGCCGCAACAGGGGGCTTTCGAACAAAAGGCCTAGGATTCGCATTCACGGGCCTAGCACTTGCACTCACTGGTGGTCGGTTTCCGCCATACTGTCTAAACTGGCCGGGCTGCTGAAAACCCGAGTTCTAACCTACACTCCTAGGCTGAAAAGTAGGAATGGGGTAGGGTGTAGGTCTCACAAAACGCCGATCATTACGATCCACCAACCCAGGGTTCCTTGGCTGCCAGGGCCTTTGCATACGTGCATTTTCCTTCTCTGTTTCTTCCAACTTCTTCGAGTTCTGCACCACTTGAGCATAGCTCACTATAGGCTGGATTGTGAGGTAAGCTTTAATGGCAGGGCGCAGTCCTTTGAAGAACTTCTTCGCTTTGGCGAGATCGACCTTCAGAGAATCTGGAGCAAAGAAATGAAGCTCCTCAAACTTCTGTTGGTACTCCAACACAGACAAAGATCCTTGTGTGAGAACCATAAACTCAGCTTCCTTCGCATCTTTCACCGCCTCGGGGAAATAATTCAAGCAAAAAGCTTCTTTGAACAACTCCCAAGTTACAACTCCCGCATGCAAACCTTCCAAAACAGCCGAGTGGAGGTCCACCATGCATCAGCTTCTTGTTGCAACTTCGTTCAAAGCAAACAGAATCTTCTGAGCTTCCGAGCATTGCAGATGTCGGAAAGCCTTCTCCAACTCATGAAGCCACTTGTTAGGAAACAAGGGATCCTTGGTAACTCCAGTGAAAGTGGGTACTTGCATCTTCAAAAAACTCTCCATCAGGTGAGTATGAGGAGTTCCAGCTAAACCTCCCGCATTCAGGACTGCGGCATGAGGATTCACATTAGCACCAGTTCGAGTCTCATTATGCAGAGTCATGAAACCCACCAACATCCGGTTGAACCGAGCTTGCTTTGCTGCATCATATTGCCCATAATATTGGCAATATCACGAAAGCTTCCAACATTCGGGGCACCGGGTATCTCATGGGTACCCTGATCAACATTAGGTATCTCACCACCTCCATGAGGTATTTCACCACCTCCATGAGGTATTTTACCATCTCCCAGAGGTATTTCACCACCTCCCTGACCACTGGATTCACCACGCCCACTTCTCAAAGTAACCATTCTGCAAAAACTGAGAACATCAAAATACCGAATTTCGAAGTTTCAACATAAACCAGAAGTCCAAATGATTTGAAAACTTAAATCATGCTTAAATATATCCATATAGTCATCAAACAATAATCCATAAGGCAAAAATCACATTTTCCAAAAATTCAGCAAAAAATGAGGTTCTCGTGTCCATTGGTCGAGTGATTGGTCGATCGACCCCGATCGACCAATGAGTCGACCAATCACAGGGGAATGCGAAAATTCGCATTATAAGCCTCATTTCCACATTCCAACTTCATTTTATCCTCTTTCAAAGGTGAGAGAGCACTAGGGAAAGTCTCCAAAGGTTCTTCCAAGTGCTCTTGAGGTGTTTTGGTGCTTCAACAACAACACACAACCATCACAAACAAGGTAAATCTTTCATTCTTTCTTCCATTTTCATCTTCTCATGCTTGCATTTCAACAAAACCATGTTTTGCTTGTATCCAATGCTAGAAATCATGCTTAGGAATACTTAGAAACATATTCCTTAGGTTTCAAACACAATGCCATGCATAGACAACAAGTTCTAACATATTGGTGTTCATCTCGCAACGTTTTCGTACCGAAATTGTTAACTTTAGAAAATTTTCGTTTTCTCACAAACCGCTTGAAATTTCCGCACGAAATCAAATGCTACATGCTCAAGATGATATTGTAGATAGGTCCATAAAATTTGATTTAACCAATTTCAACTTTTCAAGAATCCAATTTTGACCTAAATTGCAAAATCCCCAAATTTTCCTTCTTGCTGAATTTTTCGCTTTAATTCAAGTTTTCGATCGATTTTCTTCAAACAAACATCATAGACATGAAATTCCAAGTATTGCGCACATGCTAGTATGTTCAAATCAAATTTTCCCCAAATTTGAAATTTTTCGAAAAATTACGAAAATACCCTTTTGGCTTAAATCTTAAAGTAGCACTAACTGGAAATGTCTCTTGTCTCTTTCACAGATACACACTATGCAGAGGGGAGGGCGAGGACGAGGTAGAGGTCGTGGTCGTATTGTAGGGGCACTTAGGGGGCAGAGGTCGGGTTCCTTCGAGCCTAGACGGGAGGTTCGGAGACCGGAAATGTTCGACACACCTCAGGCCGAGTTTTTGTACGAGGCCTACATCATTTACTGCAACATTGAGCTGGGACGTCTGCTTCACCTACGCCAGCTCAAAGTCTTTAGGATTCGGCAGAGGTTCGACACGTTGCAGTGGACACATCTCTTCACTGAGGATCTGCCGGTATACCCGGAGCTAGTGAGGTTGTTCTTCAGCAACCTTACTTACACAGAGGAGGCTCGAGGTCAAGGACATCCACTTAGACTTGTCCTCGAGGAGCAGTGGTCTTCCAGGACTCGATTCGCTTTTCCACCCGATCACTGGCTGAGATCTTGCAGGTTCCTTACTATCCACAGCAGTGTGTGTGGATACCTGCGGGAGCAGATTTGGACAGCCATCTGATGCCGTATGAGCTACGCGAGATATGCTCCACACTATGGGATAGTCGTTGATGCTTCACTCCGTGGATCAGCGGATGGATGACGGATTCTGCACGGATTATCGGTCGCATAGTCGGCCGAAACATTATGCCGAAGGCCGGACATCACCATCGGGTCACAGTGATGGAGGCCTTAGTCATTTACCGCATCTACATGGGCTTCGAGATCGATCTCTCTTACATCATTCAGCAGGTCATGCTGGACTTGGTTCTGCGGCCTAGCATGCGGAACCTTTGCTATGGGAGGCTACTGACCTTGATCTTCAAGCATTTCGGGGTGAGTTTCGAGGATACACCAGTGGACACTGGTTCACAGGGATATGTCATCGGGACTCGGACCATTCGTCAGATGAGACTGCAGCAGATTGAGAGATCTCCTGGTCCGGAGGGTGAGGATGATGAGGAGACAGAGGATGAGGATCAGGAGTCAGAGGATGGAGGAGAGGATATTGGTCCTGATAGTGATGATCAGGCCGGAGACGATACAGAGATGCACGAGGCTGGGCCAGTGCATCACGAGTTTCCTTCATCGCACTTCGAGGCAGGTGGCCCCTCTCATGCAGTTCCAGAGACTTCAGATCTTGGGGCACAGATGAGATCGATGACTTCCATGCTAGAGAGGATGGAGGTCAGACAGGAGCAGATGTATGAGAGGATGGAGTCACGACGAGGATAGGATAGAGCATCAGGTGACTCAGCTAGCGGAGGAGTTCAGAGCATACAGAGATCAGAGGAGATCACCTAGATAGACTGTACCCTAGGGTTTTCATTTATGCATTTCAGATGTAATCGTTGTAAAAGCTTTTGAAATTAATGAAGTTCATTTTGTTTCACTTAATTATTGTATATTATGCACCTATCTTTTATTTGCATTAGTGACATTTGTTTAAGTATAATTATGGTATGTTATTCGGAAATGTTCTGTTATGCTTCATAGGTTAAGTTTCTAATCCAAGTGTTCTATTATTCACTTCTAAGAGTAGAGGAGTCATTTCAGATCTATGACTCAGGAATGTTCGGTTATTGTCTTTTGTGGTTAGGATTTCCTCGAACCTAGCTCTGATACCAATCTGTCACATCCTCCCAGCCGGTACCCAATCTGGCATACCCGAGAGTGTGATCCACAACCCGAAGATCAGGTATCGAGTAATCAACCTCCCACATAAACAATAACATAATCATGAACAATAATAATCGATGTGCGAAGGATAAACCATAGATCCAAATAAGGAAAGAATGAATCATATATAAATCAGAGTACTAAATATAATCAAAGTGTCTAAATCAGATAAGTAAAGTGAGGCGAAATCCCACTCTACAACCAGCGGAAAAGTAGTTCTAAAAGAGAAGAAACAGTATAGAATCTAATCCCAATAGCAGGTACAAAAGGTAACTAAATTGTTCTCAATCTTATAGACAATATCCCTATAAGCATGAATCTCATAAATGGCACAAGGGCGCTTCCACTCTATGGTCGGAATAAGCATCGTACGGAGCATAACCACTTGCGGGATCTTCAGTGTAATTGTCGTAACCGCAATCACTTTCCTGGAGATATGCCTCTTCTCCTTGCACTTCTTCATACGAGCAGTCATGATACTCAGAACCTGTAGTATAATCTAACAAACATTGTACAAAAAGGAATGAGTTTCAAAGAAACTCAGTAAGGCAGTTAAATCCATAATAACATAAATGGCAGGATTACAAAACAAACATAAATGCAATATGGTATGAGACAAACAATGATTTTATGAATCTAACTCTATGTATGTTGGTCTCTATTGACAGACATGCTTTAAGTCATAGCACGGTACTTCTTTAGGAAAGTCTCATTCACTCATCATCAGGTGGGAAGGGGGGCGGCCCCCCCCGGGCCCCCCCCGGGGGGGGGGAGACCCCCCCCCCTCCCCCCCCACTCATCATCACCATTGGTCTAAGACCGGCGCATGTCGGGTTAAGCCTAGCCAAATGCAAGCTTCTACATAGTTACATCAAGTCGACCAGATACGCCATTCCTCGCCCCGACGATCCTTTCCGTATCCTTCACACTAGAGTCCTCATAGTGTCACGCCCTCCCAGCCGGTACCCTATCTGGCATACCCGAGAGTGTGATCCACAGCCCGAAGATCAGGTATCGAGTGATCAACCTCCCACATAAACAATAACATAATCATGAACAATCATAACATGGGTGCGGAAGATAAATCATAGATCCAATAAAGAAAGAATGAATCATAACCGAATCGAATAATAGATATAATCGAGTATCAAACAGATAAGTAAAGTGAAGCAAAAATCCCACACATCCAGAGGAAAAGTAGCCTAAAAGAATAAACTAGACAAACCTAATCCCAGAACAAGTACATTGGGTAACTAAGTTATTCTCCACTTTATAGACAACATCCTTGTAAATGTAAATCTCATAAATAGCACAAGGACGCCCACTCAATGGTCGGACTAAGCATCGACGGAGCATAACCACCGCGGGACTTCGAGTAATTGTGGTAACCGCAATCACCTCCCCGGAGATATGCCTCTTCGCCTGCGCTCTTCATAGGGACCGCATAGTACTCAGACTGCAGGATAGTCTAACAACATTGTACAATAAAGGAATGAGTTTCAAGAAACTCGAAGGCGAAAATCCATAATAACATAAATGGCAGGATTCCGAACAAACATAAATGCAATATGACATGAGACAAACAATGAATGAATGAATCTAACTCTATGTATGCTGGCTCATGGCGACAGCAAGTCAAGCACCGCACTCTTTAGGAAAGTCCACCACATCCTCAACCATTTAAGATATCTTGGATTCTCTCACGGATCATTTCACCGGTCTTGAGCAGCCGATTGGTAATGGGTCCTTCATCATCCCTCGGGACAAACCTTGGCAGGGGGTTAAGTCAACACACTCTCTCACAACCATTTGGTATAAGCACCGGCGCATGTCGGGGTAAAACCTAGCCAAATGCAAGTCTTCTACTTGGTTACATCAAGTCGATCCAGATACTTCCATTCCTCGTCCCCGACGATCCTTTCCGGTATCCTTCACACTAGAGTCAACGTATCCTATGGCACCGACCAACTCGGACTACGGACTCATCAACCCTATTGATCATCCACATATGGTAAATGGGAAGCTCTCACGTCCTCTCACGGGTTGGTTACCGGTCTTAAGTGCCCGTGAGCCCAAGTCTAACCATATGCAACCCTACCAATAAATGGCCCCCACAATGTGATTCCTGTCCTCTCACGGGTTGGTTACCGGTCTTGAGCGCCCATGAATCCCCATTGCTACCACGGGTCGTTCGGTCTCAATACCCCTCCGATTAGGGTCGACATAACAGGACATCCTAGCCAAACACTACTAGACAATCCTAGATATGTCATCCAACAGTTTAGGAAGGTGTCCAGAGGGCATCTCCGGAAACATCCCATAATATTCCCGTAGTAGTCCAAGGACGAAGTGTCGAAAGGACACCTCTCCTTTCCAAACCATACGTAAGCATACACATGCATCAATTCATATCATCACATATATGGTAACTTCATATATGGAAAGAAATCAGTAATTACAATCACTTGTATAACATTGGTAAGTAAATCATACATGAATCAATTTAATATGAATAAGTAATGCTACTGTAATCAAAGTTATGCTACAGTAGTATATCATTGTAAGAATCTAATTTAGGAAACATATTAATGATATTCAAATATAGAAACTAGATTCATGCTATCTATGTAATTAAGGAAATAACCATCCTTACCTTTTATAACTCGCAAAGGGATCCTAAGAAATCAAGTAAGATCTTGGCAAACTTGAGAAGAAGGTCCTAAACAAGTATATACAACATATTAGGAAAGATCCCTAACGGAAAAGATATCAAAACATCCGAAACAGACCAAACCGGAGTTGTCGTACTCATTGGTCGAGTGGATTGGTCGAGTGGTCCAGTGACCAATACGACCAATGATAGAGCCTATAAAATCAGAGTTTTAAGATATGAAATCCGAATTTGGTGGTTCAAAAGGGTACTAATCAAGCGGTAGACTACATCAGTAGTATTCTAACAAATAGGGGACCTCAAAACACCAATCAAATCAAGATATCAAGATCCAAATTAGGAAACAAAAAGTTACCATAATTAACTCAAACATGGATCTTGATGAATTTGAAATAGAAAACAAAGACAAGAACAATAGGAGGATGGATCATTGCTTTCGGTAATGAAAACATGAAAACATACATAGGTCTTCATGGAATAAGGCTTAGAAGCATAAATCTAAATAAGGAAATAAAACCTACCATATATGTAACTATCATGCATCATGAAGAACACATAGTATGGTAGAAGAGAACATCTAGAAATCTATAGATTATGGATCATGGAAAGAAAACACAGTAATTACTACTAACATGATCAACAAAAGAAGATCCAAAGAGATCAGAATTCAGATTAGAAGTTTAACAGAGATTAAATCATGGTTTGATCATGAATCCTTCAAAAGCTTGCAATGATCATGGTTAAGATCATTGTTCTAGCCTTAAATCCTTAGGATGATCATGAGAACATGTTCAGAGATGTTTGCAACAGAGAATGCAGCATCTCTTCACTGCCTCAACTCAAAAAGGAAAGAAAAACAAAGATGGAGGAGAAGAAGAGAGAGTAGACATACCTTTTGATGCAAAAAGAAGAGTTTCACGAAGATCCGTCAAGAAAACACCAAGGATGCAAGAGAGATGACTTCGAGAGGTCTTTGGTTCGCTCCAGGGTTTGGAGGCAGCAAATACGAAGTGGACTCGAGGTTGGACTTAAATAGAGCAAGAACAACCTAATTGCCAAAGACAAGACTCATTGGTCGAGTGGATTGGTCGACGGTCCAACGACCAATCAACGACCAATGCCGACAAGAAGACCAAAACAGGGAATTGAAGGTCCAGATCAAATCCAATCCTAAAGGGGTTTTGCACACAAGTCAAGTGACTTACCTAATAGGTAGAAATGCCTTCAAACCAAGATAGAGAGCACTCCAAGTCCATCAACTAATTAGATCTTCATCAGATTCGTTCCATAAATAGAACCTCATCATCAACTTTCATGGATTCAAAGCCGGACACCAAGTCCTCTACCGGGATGGCCCAAAGCTGACTTCTTACTTTACTTCGGGTCATCGGACCTACAAATAACAAGGTTTCCGGATCAAGGTTAGGGCTGGGTTTTACACATAGTCCCTGACTACGGACTCATCAACCCTATTGGTTATCCACATATGGTAAACGGGAAGCTCTCACGTCCCCTCACGGGTTGGTTACCGGTCTTGAGCGCCCGTGAGCGCAAGTCTATCCATATGCAACCCTACCAATAAATGGCCCCCACAATGTGATTCCTGTCCTCTCACGGGTTGGTTACCGATCTTGAGCGCCCATGAATCCCCATTGCTACCACGGGTCGTTCGGTCTCAATACCCCTCCGATTAGGGTCTGACATAACGGGACATCCTAGCCAAACACTACTAGACAGTCCTAAATATGTCATCCAACAGTTTAGGAAGGTGTCCAGAGGGCATCTCCGGAAACATCCCATAATATTCCCGTAGTAGTCCAAGGACAGAAGTGTCAAAAGGACACCTCTCCTTTCCAAACCATACTTAAGCATACACAAGCATCAATTCATAACATCACATACATGGTAACTTCATATATGGAAAGAAATCAATAATTACAATCAACTTGTATATAATCGGTAAGTAAATCATACATGAGTCAATTTAATATAAACAAGTAATGCTACTGATATCAAGACAAGTACCACAGTAGTATAACATTATAAGAATCTAATTAAAGAAATAAATTAACAAGATTCAAATATAGAAACTAAGATATGCAATTTATGTTGTTAAAGAAGTAACCATCCTTACCTTTTATAACTTGCAAAGGAATCCTAAGAAATCAAGTAAGATCTTGACAAACTTGAGAAGAAGGTCCTAAACAAGTGTATACAACATATTAGGAAAGATCCCTAACAGAAAAGATATCAAAACATCCAAAACAGACCAAATCTGGAGTTGATGTACTAATTGGTCGATTGGATTGGTCTACTGTCCCAGTCGACCAATCAGTCGACCAATGGAGACAGTGGCCAAAAAAATCAGAGTTTTAAGAATAAAGAACCGAATTTGGTGGTTCAAAAGGGTACTAAACAAGGGGTAAACTACATTGGTAGTATCCTAACATATAGAGGACCTCAAAACACTAATCGAATCAAGTCTTCAAGTTACAAATTAGGAAACAAAAAGTTACCGTAATTAGATCAATCATGGTTCTTGAAGAATTCAAGATAGAAATCATAGACAAGAACTATAGGAGAATGAATCATTGATTCAAATAAAGATATCATGGAAGGCATACTTAGATCTTCAAGAAAATAGACCTAAGAGCATAAATCTAAATAAGGAAACAAAACCTACCATAGATGTAATTGTCATGATTCATGAAGAAAGCATGGTATGGTAGAAGAGAAACAACTAGAGATTGATAGATCATGGATCATGTAAAGAAAACACAGCAATTGACTACTAACATGATCAATATAGTAGATCTAAGAAGATCAGAATTGAAATCAAAAGATGAACAAAGACAAGATCATGATTTGATCATGATTCCTTCAAAAGCTTGCAATGATCATGGTTAAGATCATTGCATGAGCCATTAATCCTTAGGAAGATCTTGAGAGACAAGTCCAGAGATGTTTACAACAGAGAATGCAGCATCTCCTCTACTGTCTCAACTCAAAAAGGAAAGAAAAACAGAGATGGAGAAGAAGAAGAGAGTGTAGACATACCTTTGATGCAAGAGGAAGAGTTTTGACGAAGATCCGTCAAGATAAACACCAAGGACGCAAGGGAGATGACTTGCAAAGGTCTTTGGTTCGTTCCAAAGAGTTTGGAGGCAGAAAATACGAAGTAGACTCGAGATTGGACTTAAATAGAGCAAGCAAGACCTAATTACCAAAGACAGAACCCATTGGTCGAGTGGATTGGTCGACTGGTCCAGCGATGGCCCAAACCCAGGCGAACTCCTAAACGGGAATTGAAGGCCCGATCAAACCAACCTAAAGGGGTTTGCCACATATGTGACTTACCATAGGTAGAATGCCTTCAAACCATGGGAGCCTCCAAGCCATCAACTAATCCGATCTTCATCAGATTCGTTCCATAAAGAACCTCATCATCAACACTCATGGAGTCACTAGACCTCGGGTCACTAGACCTACAAATAAAAAAGTTTCCGGGTCAAGGTTAGGGCTGGGTTTCACAATACCCCTGTTATATCAGACCCGATTCGGAAGGTCATTGAGACCGAACGACCCATGGCAGAAATGGGGATTCATGGGCACTCAAGACCGGTAACCAACCCATGAGGGGACATGAATCACATTGTGGGGGCCATTTATGGGTAGGGTTGCATATGGATAGACTTGGGCTCATGGGTGGTCAAGACCGGTAACCAACCCATGAGAGGACATAAGAGCTTCCCGTTTACTATATGTGGATGATCTATAGGGTTGATGAGTCCTTAGTCTGGGACTATGTTGACTCTAGTGGAAAGGATACCGGAAAGGATCACCCGTGGCGAGGAATGGACGTATCTGGACCTGAGTTGATATGACTAAGTAGATGACTTGTATTGGGCTAGGCTTAACCCTGACATGTGCCAGTACTTAGACCAATGGTGATGTGAGAGAGCGGTGACTTAACCCCCAGCCATGGATTGTCCTAGATGGATGAAGGACCCTTGGCCAACCGAGGATGAGTGAATTGAGACCTACCCAAAGAAGTATGGTGCTATGACTTAAAGCATGTCTGCCAATAGAGACCAGCATACATATATAGAGTTAGAAGCATATTGTATTTATTGTTTCATATCATTGTATATATGTTTGTTTGTGAATGCATATGAAGATGTTTATTGTGTTTGATTTACTTGCTAAGTTTTTTTGAGCTTACCCTTCGGGGGACTTGTTTTTAGATGACATTGCAGGTACGAAAGAGAACTCGTGCCCTAGTATGGAGGACCTTTCCGTACATGGTATAGCTCCGGATGTCCTTGGACAAGGTAATGAACAGCGAGGTAGCCAACACTCGGATTTGGGCTGCACTGATGACTCCTATTGATGGAAGCCGGCATCATCTTATTTGTCGATGGGATCGTGCGCTAGATGCTTATCTGAAGCTTCAAGAGCATGACCCTAAAGTGAAGAAGATGAAGACTGAAGAAGAAGAAGAGCCGACTGAAGATGTGGATTAGATTCTCTTGTTTCTTCTAGACTTTTATTTTATTTGTATTAGCTTAGAGCTTGCTTTAGATTTTGATCTACCTTCCGCATATGTTGTGGGGTATATTTCCGCTATACTCTATAGTTGTCTTTTAATTTGGTATCTTGTTATTCCGCACTCTGATATTCTTTAGTGATCCTTCTGAGATCATTTCTTGACTTTTATTAGTAAAATACTTGAATACAATGTTTTATTTTTGCTTTTGATTATGTTATTGTGCTAAATGGATATGATTGTTCCCAAACTTGATCTTTTGGGCTGTGGATCACTCCCCCGGGTAACCCAGATAGGGTATAGGCTGGGTGTATTTGGGCGTGATGTGACAGAAGAGGGGTGAATTAGTTGAAATACATAATGAACTCCTGTGCTCAATCCGAATGTATTTCCCAAAACTAGACTTCTTGATGGACTTGTAGGAGAAAACCCCACTCAATTTGACCCCATATAGCCCTCCAAATCCCTGTCCGAAGTTGCTGAACTATGTTTGGCAAATCCTGCTTGCGCATTGAAGAGGGATGAGTTAGTTGAAGTACCTAATGAAATCCCATGCTTGATCTGAAGGTATTTCTGGAAACTAGACTTCTTGAATGACTTGTAGAAGAAAACCTCACTCAATTTGACCCAGTATAGCCCTCTGAGTCCCTGTCCGAAGTTGCTGAACTATTTCTGGATTTTCTGCTGAAACCTATCTTGGTCGATCCTCTTTGGTCGATGCCATCAACCAAAGGCATCGACCAAACAAGCCCAGATTCGAGAAAAAAGATGTTTTTGGATATTCATTCCTCTTTTTAAGTGAAACCTCGAACCTAGAACCCTATGTTACTCATTTCAACACCTGAAAACGTGGGAAGGCTCCTCTTAGGCTCTTCCTTGGCTTGGGTGATGATCTTCTACAAGAATCATTGTCTCTCTTCTCCAACTATCATCTTCTAAGGTATGATTCTCTCTCTTGCTCTCTATCCTACCCACTTCTCTTCTTCTTTTTACTGATGAGACCATGGCCAAGGTGTTGCAACCTTGCAAACACCTTGCCATGAATGTCTCTTCCCATTTATACTTGCTTTTCCTTCATTCTTGCTATGCCTCACTTGCATCTTGATCCTTGCATATGCATTACCATGATTCTTTGCTTAACAACTTGATTTCTTATACTAGACTGAAATGTGGAGTATGATTAGCCTAACTTCTGGCTTGCAATTGATTGTAATCTTGTTCCTAACCCATTCCCCAACTTATTCTCTAGCTTCCCTTTCAATTTCATCGATTTCTCATGAATGCTAGGATTCTTGTCTTTAGAACATAGGACCTCAATTTGGGAGTTTTCATTTGGACCATTGGATTGTGATAATACTTTTTAGATAGTGTTATTACATTGTTATTAATCATCCCTCCAAGTTTCAGATCGATCCGAGCCCCGGAAGACCGATTTCGGACCAAATCACCAAAATCCAACTTGTTGCCCGAAACCACTTTTGGTCGATCCTCTTTGGTCGATGCCATCAACCAAACATGTTGCTGACAGCAACTTTGTTCCGTTTTGGACCCGTTCGACCTCCAATTTTCCCGATTTCTTTTCTAATCTTTCATTTATGTTTGTCTAGGGTCTTAATACCATCTTTGGATCATTCTTTTGAGATTATTGGATTATCATCATCGCGACTTAAGGTAAGGACGGTTATTACCATAATTACATGGATTATGTGAATTATGCCTCTATGTTGGAAACTTGATAGATTCACATTAATTATTCACATTAATTGTTGTATTTCTAACATCATATGACTGCTGTATATACTTCAAGACAGTAGTACCATGTTATATATCATTTTGGTTATCATGATTATGTATTCTTGTTAATTACATATGTGAATGATCATGCTATATTATATCTCATTTCATATGATGAAATATCATTTATGTATGATGTGATGGAATTGAGAATGTGATTGAATAGGTATGATTTGGGATTGGGGAATGTCCTATTGACATTTCTGTCCTTGGACATCGAGGGGAATAGTATGGGATGTTCTCCGAAGATGCCCATCAACGCTTTCGCGGATCATTGGATGACATACATAGGACTTGTCTAGTGGTGTTTGGCTAGGATGTCCCTGTAGTATCAGACCCGAATCGGAAGGGCATTGAGACCGAACAACCCGTGGTAGGGTATGGTTTGATGGGCGCTCAAAACCAGTAACCAACCCATGAGAGGACATAAACCATACTATGGATACCCGAAAGGGGCCATTTATTGGTAGGGTTGCAAATAGCTAGACTTGGGCTCGCAGGCGCTCAAGACTGGTAACCAACCCGTGAGAGGACATGAGAGCTTCCCGTTTACTATTTGTGGATGACCAATAGGGTTGATGAGTCCGTAATCCAGGATTATGCTGACTCTAGTGTGAAGGATACCGAAAGGATCTCCGGGGCGAGGAATGGACGTATCTGGATCTGAGTTGATACGACTGAGTAGATGACATGCATTGGGCTAGGCTTTACCTTGACATGCGCCAATACTTATACCAAATGGTGATCTGAGAGAGTGGTGACCGAATCCCCTACCATGGTTTGAGAGGACTTTACCCAACTACCAAGGGAGTCCCAAGATACCGAATGGGTTGAGGGGGAGTGACTGACGACCCAAAGAAGTATGGTGCTATGATTTAAAGCATGTCTACAATAAAGTGTCACATCCACCCAGCCGGTACCCTACCTGGCAAACCCGAGTGTGTGATACACACCCCGAAGACCAAGTATCAGGTAATCAACCTCCCACATAAACAATAACATAATCATGAACATAAATAAACAATGTGCAAATTATAAATAAGAGATCCAAAAAAGGAAGGAATAAAATCTAATATCATCAGAGTACGAAAGACAATCAAAATGTCAAAATCATAAAGTAAAGTGAGGCGGAAATCCCACTCTACCGACAGCGAAATAGTAGTTCCAAAAAGAAAAGGAAAAGGGATGAAAACTAATCCCAGTAGCAAGTACAATAAGTAACTAAATTGTTCTAAATCTTATAGACGACATCTCTATAAATATAAATCTCAAAAATGGCACAAGGGCGCTTCCACTCTATGGTTGGACTAAGCATCGTACGCAGCATAACCACCCATGGAATCTTCAGTGTAATTGTCGTAACCGCAATCACTTTCCTGGAGATATGTCTCTTCTCCTTGCACTTCTTCATACGAGCAGTCATGGTACTCCAAACCTGTAGAGAAATCTAACAGTACATAGCACAAAAGGAATGAGTTTCAAAGAAACCCAGTAAGGCAGTTAATCCATAATAACACAAATAGCAGGATTCAAAGCACAGTAAGATGCAATATGATATGAAACACATGATCCAATATGATTCTAACTCTATGTATGCTGGTCTCTATTGGCAGACATGCTAGCCAATTGCAAGTCTTCTAATTAGTTACATCAAGTCAGATCCAGATACATCCATTCCTCGCCCTGGCAATCCTTTCCGGTATCCTTCACACTAGAGTCCTCATAGTCCCTAACTATAGACTCATCAACCTTATTGGCTATCCACATATGGTAAACGGGAAGCTCTCACGTCCCCTCACGGGTTGGTTACCGGTCTTGAGCGCTCGTGAGCCCAAGTCTATCCATATGCAACCCTACCAATGAATGGCCTCTTTCGAATATCCACAATGTGATCCATGTCCTCTCACGGATTGGTTACCGGTCTTGAGCGCCCATGAGTCTCCATTGCTACCACGGGTCTTTTGGTCTCAATACCCCTCCGATTAGGGTCTGACATAATGGGACATCCTAGCAAAACACTACTAGACAACCCTAAATATGTCAACAAATAGTTTAGGAAGGTGTCCAAAGGGCATCTCCGGAAATATCCCATAATATTCCCGTAGGTGTCCAAGGACAGAAGTGTCAAAAGGACACCTCCCCTTTCCGAACCATACCTAATCATTCACAACCATAAATCCATCATATCACATATATGGTAACTTCTTATATGGAAAGAAATCAATAATACATCCAACTTATATAAATTTAGTAAGTAAACCATACATGAATTAATTAGCATAAACAAGTGATGCTACTGTAATCAAAGTAATTGCATCAGTATTAAGTCAACATAAGAATCTATTTATGGAAATAAATCAAGAGAATCAAATATGGAAACTAATCATGCAATATATGTGATTAAGGAAATAACTATCCTTACCTTAATTACTTCGCAAAGGATCTTGGAAATCAAGTAAGATCTTGTCTAAACTTGGAAAGAAAGTCCTAAACAAGTATATATAACATATTAGGAAAGATACCTAGAAGGAAAGAAATCAAATCATCCAAAACAGACCAAACATGAGGTTGCTGTCCTCATTGGTCGAGTGATTGGTCTACTGCCTCAGTCGACCAAGCAAGGCAGTGACCTACAAAATTAGAGATTTTTTAATACAAAACTGAATTTGGTGATTCAAAAGGGCACCAAACAAGAGGGAATATACAAGGATAGTATGCTAGTATATAGAGGGCTTCAAAACCCTAATAATAACAAGTCTTCAAGTTACAAATTAGGAACAAAAAACCTACCATAATTAGATCAATCATGTTTCTTGAAGAATTCATTGCAAAAATCATGGACAAGAGACTATAGGATGATGGATCACTAATCTGATGAAGGATTCATGGAAAGCATGCATAGATCTTCTAGAATAATAGATCTAAGACTGAAGAACATTGAATCTAAAAAGGAAAGAAAATGGATACATGTTTCCTTCAAAAGCGAGTGACGATCTTGATGAAGATCATCCACCAAGCGTTAGATCCTTAGGAAAAGAGAGGGATTGAGTAGAGTGATGGTTGCAACAGAGATGCAACATCATCTCTACTGTCCTCCAACAAAAAAGGAAAGAAAAAACAATGGAGAATCAAAGATGAAACATAGAAGAGGATGATCACATACCTTTTTGTGTAAATGCACGAGATTTGACGAAGATCGGTCAAGGAAATCACCAAGGATGCAGAGGAGATGACTTGAAGAGGGCTCTAATTCGTTCCAAGGAGTTTGGAGGCACATAAGACGAGTTAGACTCAAAGTTGGACTTAAATAGAGAAGCCCAAACCTAATTCAGCAAAACAGAATACTTTGGTCGAGTGGTTGGTCGACTGGCCGTCGACCAAGTAGTCGACCAAGCATAACAGCAAATCCAAAACAGGGAATTGAAGGCTCAGATCAAATCCAAACTTGAAGGGGTTTTGCACACACACCAAGTGGCTTACCTAGTATGTAGAAATGCCTTCGAACCCGGTCAAAGAGTACTCCAAGTCCATCAACTAATTCCTTCTTCATCAGGGTGCAGTTTCCATAAATGGAACACTGTCATCAACACTCATGGATTCTAAGCCAACCACCAAGTCTTCCATTGAGATGGCCCATAGCTGGCTTCTTGCCTTACTTCGGGTTGTCAGACCTACAAACAACAGAGTTTCCAGGTCAAGGTTAGGGCTGGGTTTCACATTCTCCCCCCCCTTAAAGAAATTTCGTCCCCGAAATTGAAAGCGTACCTGAACTTCCAAAGAGGTGAGGAAACTTCTCCTTCATATCTTCTTCCTTCTCCCAAGAAGCTTCTTCAGGGGTATGGTTCTTCACCGAATCTTCACCAAAGGAATGGTGCGATTCCGTAGTTGCTTGTCCTTCTTATCCAGGATTTTGGCTAGCTCCTCATTATAGGTAAGATCAGCACTAAGTCCTTCAGGTGCTTGCTGTAAAATGTGTTCCGGGTTCTCTATGTACTTCCGAAGCATTGAAATATGAAACACATTATGAACTCCAGCAAGAGGTGGAGGTAATGCCAATCGATATGCAACAGGTCCAACCTTCTCCAGAATCTCAAAAGGTCCAATGAAATGAGGGCTAAGCTTACCCTTAACATTGAATCTCATCACACCCTTCATTGGTGAAACCTTCAAGAAAACTTTCTCCTCAACTTGAAATTCTAAGTCTGTCCTTCTCTGGTTAGCATAAGATTTCTGTCTTGATTGGGCAAACTTAATCCTTTCTCTGATCATATCAACCATTGCACTTGTAGCTTCAATCATTTCAGGACCTAAGACCTTTCTTTCACCTGTCTCAGTCCAGTACAACGGTGTCCTACAAGTATTTCCATACAGAGCCTTGAATGGAGCCATGCTTATTGTTGATTGATAACTGTTATTATAGGCAAACTCTACCAAAGCTAAGTGTTCATCCCAATTACCACCCATATCCACAACACAGGATCTGAGCATATCTTCCAAGGTCTGAATTGTTCGCTCAGATTGTCCATCCGACTGTGGGTGATGAGCTGTACTCAAATTCAATTGGGTTCCCAAGGATTTTTGCAAACTATTCCAAAACCTTGAGGTGAACCTAGGATCACGATCAGAAACAATACTCATTGGCACTCCGTGCAGACGAACCACATTGTCCACATAAAGCCTAGCTAGCTTATCTAGGGTATGAGTGATCTTCATAGGAATGAAGTGGGCTGATTTGGTCAACCTATCAACAATCACCCACACAGTGTCATTGCCTTTACTTGTCCGAGGCAAGCTAGTCACAAAGTCCATAAAGATATCTTCCAACTTCCAACTAGGAATAGGAAGGGGTTGAAGTAACCCAGATGGAGGTTGACGAACGGCTTTCACACGCTGGCAAGTCTCACACTTGGCAACAAAATCATCAACATCAGCTTTCAAACCAATCCACCAAAAATGTTCCTTCAAGTCCTTGTACATCTTGGTGCTTCCAGGGTGTGTAAATATCGACTGGTGTGCTTCCTTCAATATTTCTTTCTTAATTTCCTCATTCTTTGGCACACAAAGTCTTCCTCTAAACAAAAAAGCACCATCCATGGATATACCGAAGTCGGGGTCCGACTCAGGATTCGAAGAAATCTTCTCAACTTTGCCCTTAACTTCTTGATCAGAACACCGCAGAGTAACAATCCTATCTCTGAGGCTAGATCTTGCCATCATGGCAGAAAGAACAAAATCTGAATCCTCAGGGACAACTCCCAAATCAAAACTTGCATTTGATGACAACAAGGGTTGACTCAGAGCATTCAAGTCCAAAGCCTTCTTCTGACTCTTTCTACATCAGCAACAACGTTCGCCTTACCAGGGTGCTAACTGATACTGAATATCACAATCATAATCGAAGACTAATTCCAACCATCTTCTTTGTCTCATGTTCAATTCCTTTTGGGTAAAGAAGTATTTCAAACTCTTATGATCCGTAAAAATAGCGATTTTCTCACCGTAAAGGTAATGTCTCCAAATCTTCAAAGCAAAGACAACAGCGGCAAGTTCTAGATCGTGAATGGGGTAATTCCGCTCATAATCTTTCAATTGCCGAGAAGCATAGGCTACAACCTTGCCATGTTGCATCCGCACGCAACCTAAACCAATCTTTGACGCATCAGTATAGACTGTCATACCGCCGGAACTATCAAGTATTGTCAAAACCGGGGAACTTGTCAATCTATCTTTCAACTCTTGGAAATTCTTCTCACAAGCGTCAGAACAAACAAACTTCTCTTCTTTCCTGGTCAGCTTAGTCATAGGAGCAGCAATTCTCAATAAACCTTCTGTAGTATCCTACCAATCCAAGGAAACTTCTTATTTCCGTAACCATCTTCGGTCTTTCCCAATCAACCACTGCTTGAACTTTTTCGGGATCGACATGAAAACCTTCAGCTGAAACCACATGGCCGAGAAATACTACCCTTTCGAACCAAAAATCACACTTGCTGAACTTAGCGTAAAGCTTCTTTTCTCGAAGTCTCTGCAAAGTGAAACTTAGATGCCTTGCATGCTCTTCTTCATCCCTCGAATAGATCATGATGTCGTCAATGAAAACAATCACAAACTTAACAAGCACATCATGAAATAATCAATTCATAAGGTCCATGAACACTGCAGAGCATTAGTCAATCCGAAAGGCATGACTCTGAACTCATAATGACCATACCTTGTTCTGAAAGCTGTCTTGAAGATATCACTTGGCTTCACTTTCAACTGGTGATATCCAGATCTCAAATCAATCTTTTAGAACATTGCTGCACCCTTCAACTGATCGAAGAGATCATCAATTATGGGCAGCGGGTATCTATTCTTGATGGTCAGCTTGTTCAACTCACGGTAGTCGATGCATAGACGCATACTACCATCCTTCTTCTTGACAAACAAGACCGGAGCTCCCCAAGGTGATACACTAGGCTGTACAAAACCTCTATCTATGAGCTCATTCAACTGGTTTTGTAGTTCCTTCAGTTTAGTAGGAGCCATCCTATACGGAGCCTTAGATACTGAAGCGGCACCAGGGATAAGATCAATAGAAAACTCTACATCCCTATCTGGAGGCACTCCCGAATGATCATCAGGGAAGACGTCAACAAAGTCGTAGACAATCTTGACTTCGTCAACTCTTTTCTCTACTTTACCCTTGCCTTCAGATGAAGCATCATTCACTAGTGCATAGACTTGCATCAGTGCAAACATGACCTTCTTACCAATCCTTCTTCTCTCACCTTGAAATTCAAAGACCGGACTTCCACCAATTTGGAACAGAATTTTCCTTAAGGAGCAAAGAAATACAGCTTTGTGGGCTGTCAACCAATCAATTCCCAAAATGATATCAAAGTCAATCATGTCGAGAAGTACCAAATTGGCTTCCAAGTTCTTCTCACCAATCAAAACAGGACATTTAACTAACCCTTTATCTAGTTTCACAACAGGACTAGACGATGTACTAATCAGTAAACAACTAGATAATTTCTCAGGCATTAGGTCAGTCTTCTTGATGAGTGTAGATGATATGAACGAATGAGATGCACCCATATCAAATAAGACAAATGCAGGAATAGAAGCGACTAACAATGTACCTGTAATCACATCATGGCTTGCATCCTGTTCAGTACCAAAAATACTGAACACTCTACCAGAGGGAGGAGCAAGAGCATGGGCAGGCTACTGGGCAGGCCTCTTTGGACAAGCACGAGCAAAATGACCAGCTTGCTTACAAAAAAAGAAAACAGGATTGCTAGGTCCCACTAGAGTAGCTGCAACGGGGGGCTTCTGAACCAAGGGCCTAGGATTTGCATTCACAGGCCTAACATTCTCATTCAACGGTGGTTGATTCCCCCCATACTGTCTAAACTGGCCGGGCTACTGAAAACCAGGGCTCTAACCTACACTCCATGGCTAGAAAGTAGGAGTGGGGTAGGGTGTAGATCTCATAAAGTGCCGATCATTACGATCCACCAAACCTGGGTTCCTGGGCTGCCAGGGACTTTGCACATGTGCACTCTCCTTCTCAGTTTCTTCCAACTTCTTTGAGTTCTGCACCACTTGAGCATAGCTCACTATAGGCTGGACAGTGAGGTAAGCTTTAATGGCAGAGCGCAGTCCTTTAAAGAAATTCTTCGCTTTGGCGATGTCAAGCTTCAAAGAGTCTGGAGCGAAGAAATGAAGTTCCTCAAACTTCTGTTGGTACTCCAACACTGACAAGGATCCTTGCGTAAGAGCCATATATTCAGCTTCCTTCGCATCTTTCACCGCCTCAGGGAAGTAGTTCATGCCGAAAGCTTCTTTGAACAAATCCCACATTACAACTCCCGCATGCAAACCTTCCAAAACAGGCCGAGTGGAGGTTCACCAAGCATCAGCTTCATGTTGCAACTTATGTTCAGCAAACAGAATCTTTTGGGCTTCAGAACATTGCAGATGTTGAAAAGCCTTTTCCAACTCACGAAGCCACTTGTTAGGAAACAAGGGGTCTCTGGTCACTCCAGTGAAGGTGGGAACTTGCAGTTTCAAGAAACTCTCCATCAGACGAGTATGAGGATTTCCAGCTAATCCTCCAGCATTCAGAACTGCGGCATGAGGATTCCCATTAGCACCAACATGAGTCTCATTATGCAGAGTCATGAAACCCGTCAGCATTTGATTAAACTGGGCTGCTTGCTGCTGCATCATATTGCCCATGATATTGGCAATATCACGAAAGCTTCCGACATTCGGGGCACCGAGTATGTCATGGGTATCCTGATCGCCATTGTTGGTCCGCTGATCATGACCATCATTGGGTGTCTCACCACCTCCATAAGGTATCTCACCATGACCATTGCTACTTGATCCACCATGCCCATTTCTCAGAGTAACCATTCTGCAAAAATCGAAAGCATCAAAAACACCGAATTTCGAAGTTTCATCCAAATCCACAAGTCCAAATGATTTGAAAATTTAAATCATGCTTAAATACATCCATTTAGTCATCAAACAATAATCCATAGGACAAAAATCACATTTTCCAAAAATTCAACAAAAATTGGAGCTACTATCTCCTTTGGTCAAGTGCTTAGTCAAGTGGTCCAGTCGACCAAGGCTGACTAGCACGCGAAAATCAAGGTTTTAAGTGCCAAAAACCCATTCAAATTCATTCCACACTTTGCCAACTTGAGAGGGAGCTCTGGGGAAGAGGTGCTAAAGCATTCCTAAGTGTTTTCCAAGTAGTTTGGTGCTTCAACAACATCACTACAACACTTATTGATCTTCACACAAGGTAAATCTTCATTTCCATTCTCATTTTCATCTTCTCATGCTTGCACTTCAACAAAATACATGTTTTACTTGTGTCTATTGCTACTAATCATGCTTGGGTACACTTAGAAACATGTTCCCTAGGTTTTTAACACAACTCCATGCTTAAACAACAAGTTCTAACACAATCTTGCACTTTCACATCGCTTTCGTACCGAAATCGTTAACTTTAGAAAATTTTCATTTTTTCTCAAACCGCTTGGAGTTTTCGCACGAAATCAATTGCAACATGCTCAAAATGATAATGTGGATGTGAACATGCAATTTGATCTTACCAATTTGAATATTTTCAAAAACCCAATTTTGACCTAGAATGCAAAATTCCCAATTTCCTTCTTGCTGAATTTTCAACTTTAAACTGAGATTTCGATCGATTTTTTTTCAAATAAACTTCATAGACATGCAATTCCAAGTATTGTGCACATGCTGGTATGTTCAATTCAAATTTCCCCCAAATTTTCAATTTTGATGAAAATTACGAAAATGCCCTTTTGGCTGAAAATTTCGAAACACACTAACATATAATGTATTTTATCTTTTCCACAGACATCACACCATGCAGAGAGGTGGACGAGGTCGAGGTAGGATAGTTGGAGCTAGGCGAGGCAAAGGTAGAGTGCCAGCTCAGCCGAGGGAGGAGGTTATACGACTTGATCGCTTCGATACACCACAGGCAGAGTTCCTGTATGAGGCATACTTTGAGTACTGCCATATAGAGTATGGGTGACTTCTTTACCTGTGAGAGCTAAGAATGTTCTGGATCCGACAGAGATTCGACACTCAGGCATTGACTTATCTCTTCACGGCGGATTTGCCCGTCTATCCTGAGCTTGTGAGGTTGTTCTTCAGCAACCTTACTTCTACCAAGGAGGCTAGAGGACCAAGTCATCCTTTCAGACTCATTCTAGAGAGCAGGGTCAGAGAGCAGGGTCAGAGAGACACAGATCTGCTTCTCTACTAGGGCACTGGCACACATTCTCCATGTGCCACATTATCCACGACAGTGCTTATGGATACCCGTTAGGGCTGAGGTAGACCGATTCTTGATGCCCTACGAGCTTCATGAGATATGCGCCACTCTCTGGGATGACTCAAGGTGCTACCTTCCACGGGACAGTGGACAGATGACAGATTCGGCTAGGATCATCGGTCGCATTGTCGGCCGAAACATCATGCCTAAGGCCGGACATCACAACCGGATTTCTGTGATGGAGGCCGTAGTCATTTACCTCATCTATACGGGCTTCCAGATAGACTTGTCCTACATCATCCAGCAGGTCATGATGGATCTGGTGGCACGTCCGAGCATGAGGAACCTTTGTTTTGGGAGACTACTGACAATGATCTTCCGACACTTTGGGGTTAGCTTTGAGGACACTGAGGTGCTTACTGACACACTGGGGTATGCTATTGGGACTAGGACTATCAGACAAATGAGGCTCACTTAGACTGTGAGGTCTTCAGGTCTAGATGGTGAGGAGGATATAGATGAGGATGAGGAGGAGGAGGAGGAGGATCCAGCAGATGAGGGTGATGCTGGTCCAGATTCTGATGATCAGGCAAAGGATATAGAGATGCATGAGGCTGATCCTGAGTATCTCGAGATTCCCAAATCACCCCACTTCGAGACATGAAGCCCTTCACATTCAGTCCGAGAGACTTCTGACTTAGGTGCTCATATGAGATTGATGACTTCCATGCTAGAGAGGAGGAGGTCAGACAGGAGCAGATGTATGAGAGGATGGAGTCACGGCAAGATCGGATAGAGTCACAGACTACTCAGATGGCCAAGGACTTCAGAGCATTTAGAGATCAGAGGAGATCACCTAGATAGATTGTACTAAGGATTTTCACTTATGCAATTTCAAATGTAACCGTTGTAAAAACTTTTGAAATTAATGAAGTTCACTTTGTTTTACTTTATTATTGTGTATTATGCACTTTTCTTTTTATTGTATTAAGTGACATTTGTTTAAGTATAATTATGGTATGTTATTCCAAAAGTCCAATTATGCTTTATTGATTAAGTTTCTAATCCAAGTGTTCTATTATTCACTTCTAAGAGTAGATGAGTCATCTCAGATCTATGACTCAAGAATGTTCCGTTATTATTTTTTGTGGTTAGGATTTCCTTGAACTTTGGGCTCTGATACCACTCTGTCACATCCACCCAGCCGGTACCCTACCTGGCATACCCGAGTGTGTGATCCACAACCCCGAAGACCAAGCATCGAGGTAATCAACCTCCCACATAAACAACAACATAATCATGAACATAAATAATCAATGTGCAAATTATAAATAAGAGATCCAAATAAGGAAGGAATAAAATCTAATATCATCAAAGTATGAAAGACAATCAAAATGTCAAAATCATAAAGTAAAGTGAGGCGGAAATCTCACTCTACCGACAGTGGAATAGTAGTTTCAAAAAGAAATGGAAAAGGGATGAAAACTAATCCCAATAGCAAGTACAATAAGTAACTAAATTGTTCTAAATCTTATAGACGATATCTCTATAAGTATAAATCTCAAAAATGGCGCAAGGGCGCTTCCACTCTATGGTCGGACTAAGCATCATACGCAGCATAACCACCCGCGGAATCTTCAGTGTAATTGTCGTAACCACAATCACCTTCCTGGAGATATGTCTCTTCTCCTTACGCTTCTTCATACGAGCAGTCATGGTACTCCGAACCTGTAAAGAAATCTAACAGTACATAGGACAAAAGGAATGAGTTTCAAAGAAACCCAGTAAGGCAGTTAGTCCATAATAACACAAATAGCCGGATTCAAAGCACAGTGAGATACAATATGATATGAAACACATGATGCAATATGATTCTAACTCTATGAATGCTGGTCTCTATTGGCAAACATGCTTTAAGTCATAGCACCGTACTTCTTTAGGAGGGTCTCAATCACTCATCATCAGTTGGTAATGGGTCCGGCATCCCTCGGGTCATTCCATGGCTGGGGGTTAAGTCGCCGCTCTCTCACATCACCATTGGTCTAAGTACTGGCGCATGTCAAGGTCAAAGCCTAGCCAATTGCAAGTCTTCTACTTAGTTACATCAAGTCAGATCCAGATACGTCCATTCCTCCCCCCTGGCGATCCTTTCTGGTATCCTTCACACTAGAGTCCTCATAGTCCCTGACTACGGACTCATCAACCCTATTGGTTATCCACATATGGTAAACGGGAAGCTCTCACGTCCCCTCACGGGTTGGTTACCGGTCTTAAGCGCCCGTGAGCCCAAGTCTATCCATATGCAACCCTACCAATGAATGGCCTCTTTCGAGTATCCACAATATGATCCATGTCCTCTCACGGATTGGTTACCGGTCTTGAGCGCCCATGAGTCTCCACTGCTACCATGGGTCGTTCGGTCTCAATACCCCTCCGATTAAGGTCTAACATAACGGGACATCCTAGCCAAACACTACTAGACAGCCCTAAATATGTCAACCAATAGTTTAGGAAGGTGTCCAAAGGGCATCTCCGAAAATATCCCATAATATTCTCGTAGGTGTCCAAGGACAGAAGTGTCAAAAGGACACCTCCCCTTTCCAAACCATACCTAATCATTCACAACCATAAATCCATCATATCACATATATGGTAACTTCTTATATGGAAAGAAATCAACAATACATCCAACTTGTATAAATTTAGTAAGTAAATCATACATGAATTAATTAGCATAGACAAGTAATGCTACTGTAATCAAAGTAATTGCATCAGTATTAAGTCAACATAAGAATCTATTTATGGAAATAAATCAAGAGAATCAAATACGGAAACTAATCATGCAATATATGTGATTAAGGAAATAACCATCCTTACCATAATTACTTTGCAAAGGATCTTGGAAATCAAGTAAGATCTTGTCTAAACTTGGAAAGAAAGTCCTAAACAAGTATATATAACATATTAGGAAAGATACCTAGAAGGAAAGAAATCAAATCATCCAAAACAGACCAAACATGAGGTTGCTGTCCTCATTGGTCGAGTGATTGGTCTACTGCCTCAGTTGACCAAGCAAGGCAGTGACCTACAAAATCAGAGAATTTTGAATACAAAACTGAATTTGGTGATTCAAAAGGGCACCAAACAAGAGGGAATATACAAGGATAGTATGCTAGTATAGAGGACTTCAAAACCCTAATAATAACAAGTCTTCAAGTTACAAATTAGGAAACAAAAACCTACCATAGTTAGATCAATCATGTTTCTTGAAGAATTCATAGCTAAAATCATGGACAAGAGACTATAGGATGATGGATCACTAATCTGATGAAGGATTCATGGAAAGCATGCATAGATCTTCTAGAAAAATAGATCTAAGACTGAAGAACATTGAATCTAAAAAGGAAAGAAAATGGATACATGTTTCTTTCAAAAGCAAGTGACGATCTTGATGAAGATCATCCACCAAGCGTTAGATCCTTAGGAAAAGAGAGGGATTGAGTAGAGTGATGGTTGCAACAAAGATGCAACATCATCTCTACTATCCTCCAACAGAAAAGGAAAGAAAACAATGGAGAATCAAAGATGAAACATAGAAGAGGATGATCACATACCTTTCTGTGTAAATGCACGAGATTTGACGAAGATCGGTCAAGAAAATCACCAAGGATGCAGAGGAGATGACTTGAAGAGGGCTCTGGTTCGTTCCAAGGAGTTTGGAGGCACAAATGACAAGTTAGACTCAAAGTTGGACTTAAATAGAGAAGCCCAAACCTAATTCAGTAGAATCCTTTGGTTGAGTGGTTGGTCGACTGGCCCAGTCGACCAAGCAGAACAGCAAATCAAAAATAGGGAATTGAAGGCTCAGATCATATCCAAACTTGAAGTGGTTTTGCACACACACCAAGTGGCTTACCTAGTATGTAGAAATGCCTTCGACCCAGGTCAAAGAGTACTCCAAGTCCATCAACTAATTCCTTCTTCATCAGGGTGCAGTTTCCATAAATGGAACACTGTCATCAACACTCATGGATTCTAAGCCAACCACCAAGTCTTCCACTGAGATGGCCCATAGCTGGCTTCTTGACTTACTTCGGGTTGTCGGACCTACAAACAACAGAGTTTCCGGGTTAAGGTTAGGGCTGGGTTTCACATAGAGACTAGCATACATAGAGTTAGAATCATAATTGCATCATGTGTTTCATATCATGTTGCATCATGCTATGCTTTGTATCATGTATCTATGTTATTGTGGAATAACTTGCCTTGATGAGTTCTTTTGAACTCACTCCTTTTTGCATCATGTTTGGTTAGACTTTACTGTAGGTACTACTACTGTTGACTATGATGGTCAACACTATGAAGACAAAGTTGATGACTCTTAAACAACTGATTATGGTGACTACATTGGTGAAGACTAGCAGTCCGAGATTATCACTTATCTGGAGCAATTTGGCCTTTGCACTTGTGTGCTAGTGTTGGGATATCGTCCCATTTTCTTTTTAATCTTTTTATTTGATTCGTCGAGAAGGCAGTTTAGTTTGTTCCCTTGTCATTTTGGGAACCGGTTGTAACCCTTAATTTTAGTCGATCTACCTTCCGCTATTATTATAGGATGGGTTTCCTCCCTCCTTTTCACACTTGACTCTTTATCCTATTTGAATCATTTCCGTACTCTGATGTTATTTGTGAAACCTTTTGAGATCTTTTCTTGACTTTTATTATTAAATTATTTGAATACAAAGAATTGTTCTTGCTTTTGATTATATTATTGTGCTAAGTGGCTATGATTGTTCCTAAACTTGATCGATGGGACCGTGATTCACTCCCCGGGTAATCCAAACAGGGTACCCCCTTGGTGGATTTAGGGCGGGATGTGACACCGCTAATGACCATTGAGGGATGAAGATCTCCTCAGAATCTTTATTCTTTTTGGATTTCTTCGAGGCAGAAGCATCGACCGAGTCATGCTTCCTTTTGGTTTGGACGGGAGAGGGGACTTCTACCTCTTCCACCATTGGTTTTTTCCCTCTCCCCGAAGCCTCAACCACTGGCTTTAAGTTTCTTATACCCTTATAAGAAGGGTCTGGGGAAGGCATAGAGGCCACCTGCTCTGCAGTCAATGCTCGAGGAGACCGTTGCTCTGCAGTCACAACGGCCTTAGCAGCCTTCACCCGAAGGTTGTCTGGATTAATTCTTGGAGGCACTGGAAAGAAGGACAAAGATTAGAAAATTGAAATAAGTTTGCAGAACATTCAAGAAAGCGAAACGTGGCAGTTAGAAAGCTCACGTTGAGCCAGTCCCCAATATTGAAGAATGGAGTTGTATTTCATCTCATATCCATGTATCTCTTGATACCATGGAATTGACTTGATCTTCCTGATAGCAACTCTGTCTTCCTTTGATAGTTGAGGGACCCGGTTGCCCTCAGAGTAGGAAGTGTACAGTTTCCAGGTGGTCGGGAAGTTAAGATCCGATTAAGGAGCTCGGTAGAAGAAATACCTTGCGCCATCCCTTGTGATTGGAAGGGTAGGTTCCCCTAGCAAGAATGCTGCCCGACCAGTCAAGCTCAACTTTGTTGCCCTTGGAAAGAACAACCCAGCCAGGAGGATGGGAAAGAGAAAAAACATGAAAATGTACGAAAAGAGGAAGAGAAGGTGTGATGCCAAGTTCAAAACATAAACCCAAAAAACCGACAATGAGACGCCAGCTATTGGGAAGAAGCATGCCAGGACATATATCCCAGTGATTTAGAACAATAGAAAACAAAGAATTGAAGAAAGGAAAGCGAACCCAGCTTTCCAAAGTATCTATATACAGGGAAAATTCACCAGGAAGGATCGAATTAACCCTCTCATTAGGAGTGGGGGCCCTAAGATGGTACGAGGAAGGAAAGTCGAAGCGTTCGATGGCTAAAGGAAGGTTCTCCTCAGTAAAGGAGGAAGCAACAGAACCAAGTCCATCAGTGGACTTGATAGGTTGTTTGGACTACCCAGAAGATTCGGTAGTCACCTTTGGAATTCTGGATGGTCCAGACTCAGGAAGCGCAGAAGGAGCCTTACCACTTTCTTCTGCTCTTTTTTGTTGGCTAACTTCTTCGAAGTCATGCCATATGGCAGTTAAGGTTTTTTGGTCACTATTCGATTGCTCAAGAGGGACTGAGGCAAAGGCCTCGTCACCAGAGTCGCCCTTACCGGCACTAAGTTCAGGAGGAATTTCAGAAGAAACCCTACCGCCTTCAATTACTAAAAAAGTCTGGTTGTAGTTTTTAACAAGAAAAAAAGAAACCTGGAGAGGAAAGTAAAGATTGCAAAGGAGTCAGTAGACTTACTGAATCATTGAAGTAGAATGCTCGAGAGTGAGAAGATCGTTAAAGCGCGAAGAAGACAATGAGGTTTCAAAATCCCAGACAAAGAGAATGAAACCTACGAAGACAACGAACCGCTTTTAAGCACTCCCACGAGTGATTGAGGACGTGTACGATCGAGATGGATTCAACATCAACGATCGACATTTGGAGACGGTTCGAAAGTTTGAACTCACGAATCAAAAACAAGCGTTCAGAAAGTGTCGTTTCGATTTCGTGAGCAAATATAGTTTCTGCTGCAGAGGACGCATGGCGTCACCCCCACAAAAAGTGAAAATATTCACGATGCTCGAGGAAAAAGCAATATAGCCGCATTAAATGTGATACGACATTTAATGGGTTGGGGATTATGCAAAACTATTGTTTGACAGAATACCCAGTTCAAAACCAAGCCCTCGGGATCGTCCGAACGCTTGGTCTCGGGGGCTCGTGATATGGAGAAAATATAACCGAACCTGGTTCAACCTTGGTTAGATCCTCGACCCCGGTCGGGACTAAAGGAATTGACTCCCTTCCGAGCAAGCAGGGTTTAGGAGATAGCTTGCTGAAAAAGAAAACTAACTCAGTCACAAGCACGCCCTAATCTATTACGATCGGAATGGACTAATCGTCAAAGAGATGGGTAACAGCATTTGCGGCTGTTGCTTATCGCTATTATATGGATAACTACCATATAACGATCGTATTATCAAAGGAGTCATCTACTAGTCCAACCTAGTAGGGATCTATCACTCAACGGATCTATCCATTAAGATCTGATGACTATCCGAAGAAGGCTCAAATACATCCAAAGAAGGATATTCGAAGGTACACTCTATATAAGACATCACCTACTCACAAAGTAGAAGGACACATACAATTTGAATCGTATTCTCGTTATTCATTCCTTAGCTCTGTGCTCAAGCAAAGGCGTTTGTGATTAAGTTCATCAACTAACTTAGCCTTTGGAGGTGGACTCTCGATCCCAACGGTCGGGCAACATCTGACGTTCGTTTTTGCAGGTCATTCGCAGGAGATCTAAGGGCTAAGCAGATTTTGGACTCATTAGGATCTGACCTGGAATCGATGGAAGTAGATGGTGATGATGCCAAGTTAGAAACCTTGCCTGATTTTTGGAAGAAGATGCAACTTGAATGATGACGAACTTGGTAGATGGACAATGAGTGCAGTGATGACTAGGTAAGACCCTTTTAAAACTTGGAAAAAGACCCAAGAAGAAGCTAGGGCTTTCGAAACACCAAAACACACTTTTGACCAAAAAGGGACAGGTTGGTTGCTTGCCTTGGTCTCCTACAGGAACCAACCTGTTACACCCCACCCGCCGGTATCGATCCCGCCCAACAACCCGTCGGTGCGATCCGTCACAGGATGCACAGTTTACCATCAATAATAATAAATGCTAGCAATAATAATCAAGAGCAAGAGAAAATTCAAATAATTCAAATAATTCAAATGAAAAGTTATACAGGAGTATAAATACTCCAAGGATGAATCAAAGCAATATGTTCCAAAATTGATCGAGTTCAGCAAAAGAAAAAGTAAACTAATTCAATTTTACTGTTTTAGCTCTCTCTTGAGCGAGGGTCTTCTCTTCTAATTTAGCAACAAAGGGAGCCATCCAGTTCTCTTCCATTGACTTCTCGAAGTGTCGAGCTATCTGTCTCCTTCTGCTGTCAATAGGTGCTATAAGCGCACTCCAAGCATCCGTAGGAGGCTTCATGACATACATCTTCGTCTCCCACTGATGTTGCCACAGCTTCTTCATAAGAGTCACTCCAATCATACATAACTTCTCCTAATCCAGTATACCCATCTGTACAATATAATGTAACATACAAAGAAAGGAAGGAGTTCTGACAAACTCAGTAAGGAAACACATCTCATATACATATCGATAGTATATCAGGGTAAGCACATGAATATAAAGATGGATGCAACTATGAATCTAACTATACAAGTCTCTGTATGGCGAACATGCTTTAAGATATAACACCAGCCCTCCTCTAGGTAGGTATAGTCACTCTGATCCCTCATGGACTGCTTACCTCTGTTGTGATCCCGAGCAAGGGGTTCAGTCCTCGTCAATCAACCATGGGTGGGGTTTAGATCCACACTCTCTCACCATGACCATTAGCATGAGTACTGGCGCATGTCGGGGTTTCTAATCCAATGCAAGGTCATACAGTAACATACTACATGTACTCCAGATACTTCCCCTATGGCACTAACCAACTCGGTTCAGTATCCTTCTCTACCTAGGAATGAGAATCCTCACAGACTGGCTACTGCTGTTGTCACATCCCGCCCAAATACACCCAGCCTATACCCTATCTGGGTTACCCGGGGGAGTGATCCACAGCCCAAAAGATCAAGTTTAGGAACGATCATATCCATTTAGCACAATAACATAATCAAAAGCAAGAACAAATCATTGTATTCTAATAAGTTAATAATAAAAGTCAAGAAAGCATCACAGAAGGATCACTAAAGAATATCAGAGTGCGGAATAACAAGATACCAAATCAAAAAACAACTGTAGATTATAGCGGAAATATACCCCACAACATATGCAGAAGGTAGATCGAAATCTATAGCAAGCTCTAAGCTAATACAAGTAAAATAAAAGTCTAGAAGAAACAAGAGGATCTAATCCACATCTTCAGTCGGCGCTTCTTCTTCTTCAGTCTTCAACCTCTTCACTTTAGGGTCATGCTCTTGAAGCTTCAGATCAGCATCTAGCGCACAATCCCATCGGCAAATAAGATGATGCCGGCTGCCGTCAATGGGAGTCGTCAATGCAGCCCAAATCCGAGTGTTGGCTGCCTCGCTGTTCATTACCTTTTCCAAGGACATCCTGAGCTGTACCATGTACGGAAAGGTTCTCCGTGCTGGTGTATGGTTTCTCTTTCATACCTGCAATGTCATCTAAAAACAAGTCCCCCGAAGGGTCAGCTCAAAAGAACTTAGCAAGTAAACCAAACACAATAAGCATCTTCACATGCATTCACAAACAAACATATATGCAATGATATGAAACAATATATGCAAATATGCTTCTAACTCTATATATGTATGTTGGTCTCTATTGGCAGACATGCTTTAAGTCATAGCACCATACTTCTTTGGGTAGGTCTCAATTCACTCATCATCGGTTGGTAATGGGTCGGTACACCTTACGGACAACCTTGGCGCATGTGAGGGTAAAGCCTAGCCCAATGCAAGTCTTCTACTTAATCATATCAACTCAAATCCAGATACGTCCATTCCTCGCCCCTAGCGATCCTTTCCGATATCCTTCACACTAGAGTCAGCATAGTCCCAGACTACGGACTCATCAACCCTATTGGTCATCCACATATAGTAAACGGGAAGCTCTCACGTCCTCTCACGGGTTGGTTACCGGTCTTGAGCGCCCGTGAGCCCAAGTCTATCCATATGCAACCCTACCAATAAATGGCCCCCACAAAGTGATTCATGTCCCCTCACGGGTTGGTTACCGGTCTTGAGCGCCCATGAATCCCCATTGCTGCCACGGGTCATTCAGTCTCAATACCCTTCCGATTCGGGTCTGATATAATAGGGATATTCCTAGCCAAACAATGCTAGACCAATCCTAGGTATGTCAACCAGTAGTTAAGGAAAGAGTCAAGGGGCACCATCGGAAAGCATCCCATACCACTTCCACTGATGTCCAAAGACAGAAACGCCAATAGGGCATTCCCCATTCCACAACTACGACCGAAGCATCCACATCACATCATGATTCCAAACATATCATAATCACACTCATATCCTCATCATAGTCCATATCACATTCTCATAATCAATAATCAATTCTAATATGAAATTAATAATGTGGACAAGCTACTGTAGTTGTAAAAGTATCATGATGTAAAGAAAACCAAACAACAGTAGTTAAATCATACATTCATATCATAATACATAAAAACATGTAAATAGGCATATTGTGAGTTGGAATACTCACCTCGTAATCCAAACTTATAGTCTTCAAATAAGAGATCAGAGAACAGATCCAAAATCATCTAAACAAGCTTGACAAAACATGTATAGGTCATAAGAAGTGATTCCAAAAGATTGGAGTCGAAACGGATCAAAAACAGAGTTGCTGTCACTGTGGGTTGATTGGCTGGGTTCAGTGCTCCAGTCGACCCAGGCAATCTGCCCAAGAGCAAATCCGAAAGTAAAAAGAGAATCTTGATTCGAAACCTATGCTACACAAACCGGAATGCGACGAAACTTGGAGGGAATGTCTAACACAGTAGTCTAAGACTAAAAAGCATATTTTAGACATCAAACAACGATCAAAACCATTACTTACTAATTTGGAAGCATACTTTCTATTTTGGAAAACAAGACTTTCTAATTTGGAAAACAACATGGTTTTCATTGAAAACAAGCTATGAATGAAAGAGATGAACTAGAGATGATGAGACCTCATTCTAGTATATGAACACAGTAAATCAAGAGTAAGAATGATCATAGAGATGCATCTAATATGCTAGAAGAAATAGAAATAAGAACATGATCATAGTTTAAGAAGAAATCATGAAAATCATGTAGAGAATGAATATGAAATAATAGCATATAGAATGAGAAGAGATTGTAGAAGATATGATTGCAGAGATGCAATATATTCCTCATAATCTCAGATCAGAGAAGAGAATGATCCTAGTAAGAATGAATCAATAGCATAATAGATTGAATACTAACCTTTGATTGAAGAACAAGAGAGAGAAAGCTTGAGAGTTGAATGTAGATCTTCTTCCACACCAAAGGAAGCTTGGAGATGAGTTTCCTTCGTTCTCTAGGTGTTTTGGAGGCTAGGGATACTAAAAACACAAAGTTATGAGGTATATATAGCAATAATGACCTAAACAGAAGATTCTGCTCGAATTCTGTTTACTTGGGTCGAGTGGGTTGGGTTGATTGGCCCAGTCGACCCAGGCTGACAGCATAGCCTAAAACAGGGATTTGAGGGCCTTTCACTTATCGGAATCAAATGAAATTTTAAACATAACAACTATAACTTACCTAGCATAGGAAAATGGCTTTAAATCATATCTAACCATGCTCTAAGGTCATCAACCAATCTTCTCTTCATCAAGGTGCATTCTCTTTTCTAATACCACCAAGCTCTTCAAGTAGGGAATTCCATTATCAATTTTCTATGGGTTTTCGAATCTACACTAAGGGAGAGGTCCAACTTGACTTCCTAGGACCTTCTAAACATATCAACACCATACTCAAGGTCAAACTTCAAGGTCAAACATCAAACAAGTTCTTCATCCAGAACAAATAGGGTGTCTAATTTAGGTTTTGGGCTGGATTTCACAGTTGTTGGACTCCATTCCCTAACCCTATGGTCATCCACATATTATAGGGGCGGATGCTCTCATGACTCCTCACGGCTCCCGCCACTTCTTTGATGTCCATGAGCCCAAACCCTAACATATGCAACCCTACCTGTCACATCCACCCAGCCGGTACCCTATCTGGCATACCCGAGTGTGTGATCCACAGTCCACAAGATCTAGTAGTTAGAGAAATCAACCTCCCACATTCACAACAATATAATCAAGAACAAGACTAAATCAATGTTAACAATATTATTCAAATGAATCAAGGGAAAGTAACGAGATATTCATCAAAGTGCGGAAAAGATACCAATAGATATATAAATCAAAAGTAGAGTGAGGCGGAATCTCACTCCACGAGTACAGCCGAATGTAGTTCGAAAATCAAATGGGATTATAGCTGATTCTAAAGACAAGAAAGAAAGATATTATCTAACTAAACTAGAGTCTTTTCTACTTTATAAAGGATGTCCTCATAGACATAGACTTATCGATGATGCTCAGACGCTCCCACTCCATAGTAAGGCTAATCCTGGTAACAAGAGAGACCACTCGAGGGATCCTCACAGTAATCTTCGTAGTCACCAGCACTTTGCGTATGGTACGCTTCTTCATCTTGCGCTTCCTCATATTGCACTTCATAGCCATCAAAACCTGTAGAATAGTCTAACAAAAGATATTGTACAAAAAGGAGTGAGTTTCAAAGAAACTCAGCAAGGCAAGTCATTCCATAATAGCATAAATAACATAGTATCACAAACAAAGCATAAGATGATATGATATGAGGCAACAATGTATGTATGAGTCTAACTCTATGTATGCTGGACTCTATAGGTAGACATGCTTTAAGTCATAGCACCATACTTATTTGGGTAGGTCAATCACTCCCCCTCAGCCATCTTGGCATCTTGGGTCTGCCGGTGGTAGTTGGGTCTTGCATCCTTCCTGGACATTCCTTGGTTAGGGGTTAAGTCACCTCTCTCTCACATCACCGTTTGGTCTAAGTATTGGCGCATGTCAGGGTAAATCCTAGCCCAATGCAAGTCTTCTACTTGGTCATATCAACTCAGATCCAGATACGTCCATTCCTCGCCCCGGGCGATCCTTTCCGGTATCCTTCACACTAGAGTCAGCGTATCCTATGGCTACAACCAACTCGGACTACGGACTCATCAACCCTATAGGTCATCCACATATAGTAAACGGGAAGCTCTCATGTCTTCTCACGGGTTGGTTACCGGTCTTGAACGCCCATGAGCCCAAGTCTATCCATATGCAACTCTACCCATAAATGGCCCCCACAATGTGATTTATGTCCCCTCACGGGTTGGTTACCTGTCTTGAGCGCCCATAAATCCCCATTGCTACCACGGGTCATTCGGTCTCAATACCCTTCCGATTCGGGTCTGATATAACAGAGGTATAACCTATCCAAACACTGCTAGACAAGTCCTAGGTATGACAACCAATAATCCGGGAAAGCGTCAAAGGGCAACATTGGAAATATCCCATACTACTCCCAATGAGGTCCAAGGACAGAAATGTCAAAAGGACATTCCGCAATCCCAAATCATACCTAAGCAATCACAATCATAATTCAGTCATATCATCCACGACAAATATCACATCATATGAAAGAGTATAATAAGACAAGATTAAATAAATAAGGAAACATACATGAGTAAGTATTCATACATAATCAAGTACATAAAGTAAATAAGGAAATAAGATCCTAATGTACTTGCAGCATTCATATCATAATAGAAACTAACATAACAGTAGCAAATCTAAGTAGTTCCCAAATTAGAAACTAAATCTATGCAAATCTATGTTAATATGGTAACAACTTTCCTTACCTTAAATAGATCCGAGAATATTCCGGACGAACAAGAGGATGAATCCAAAGTTAGCAAATAAACCCTAGAATAGCATCACACAATCATTAGGAAGTAGTCCTAAAAGAATAAGCATGAATCGAATCAAATCGGACAAAGAAAACAGATTCTCATGTTGCTAGGGTTGATTGGTTGAGTAGCATTGACCGATTGACCAGCGGTCTGCCCAAGAGCAAATCTGAAAATAAAAATAGAATCTTGATCCGAAACCTATGCTACACAAACCGGAATGCGACGAAACTTGGAGGGATTGTCTAACACAGTAGTCTAAGCCTAGAAAGCATAATTTAGACATCAAACCACCATTAAAACATTACTTCCTAATTTAGAACCATAGTTTCTATTTTGGTAAAAATCATAGTTTTCATTGGAAACATGCTATGAATGAAAGAGATGAGCTAGAGATGATTAGATCTCATTCTAGTACAAGAACACAGTAGATCAGAGGTATGAATAATCATAGAGAAGAATCTATAATGCTAGAATGAATCAAAATAGGAAATATTATCATAGTTTAAGAAGAAATCATAAGAATCATGTCAAGAATGAATGAGATGATCATAGTACAAGAGAATGAAAAGAGATTATAAAGATATGACTACAAGGTTGCAGCATCTTCATCATAATCTCGGTTCGAGAGATGAGAGTGATCATAGAAAGAATAAATCATTAACATAAAAGATAGATTACTAACCTTTAATTGAAGAACAAGAGAGAGAGTTTGCAAGATTGCAAGATTAGGTCTTCTTCTTCACTCTTGGAGGCTTGGAGATGGTTTCCCTTCGTTCTCTAAGTGTTATGGAGGCTAGGGATACTAAAATCACGAAGTCATGGGGTATATATAGCAAGATTCTCAAAACAAAAGATTCTGTTCGAGTTCAGCAACTCTAGGTCGATTGGCTGGGTAGCATTGGGCAATCAACCCAAGCACTCAACCCAGGCTGACAGCAAAGCCAAAAATAGGGATTTGAGGGTCTTCCACTACTCGGAATCAAACGAAACTTTAAACACATATTCTATAACATACCTAGCATGGAAAAATGGCTTTAAATCATATCCCACCAAGCTCTAAGGTCATCAACTAATCTTCTCTTCATCAAGGTGCAGTCTCTTCTCTATATCCAACACTGCCTTCAAGTATGGGGCATCATCTTCAATCTCCATAGGTTCGGAGTCGAACACTATATCATCTACCAATATGGCCCATAGTTGACTTTCACTTCTACTTCGGGTCTTCGGACCTACAATCAAAGAGTATCCGGGTTAAGGTTAGGGCCGGGTTTCACACTACCAATGCATGATCAATAGTGGACCACTGAATCTCTGCACAGACTGACTATCGTTGTAGGATGAGACAGAGTCACGTCACCGTCATCACGGGTCATTTGGCTTCAATACCCCTACCGAAAGGGTAGTAGCATGTATGGGTACCTAGCCATGCAATCTAGATCCCTAGGAAAGTCGTCCAGCAACCATGATAGTGTTGGGGGCATCAGTAGCCAGTGTCCCATACCACAGCCCCTGATATCCCAAGCAATGGATACCCAGTATGGATACCCTCCACCATAGTTACAACACATCATAACTCATCATTTCATATTCAATCATTCAACATCATAAAGTAATGGAAATACGTCTAAACATGATCCACAATATATATATATTCAACTACAAATTATTGAATCATACTATTACAACAAGTTATAAGAACAATGATGCATGTAAGTAATCAAATAGTTCATCATAGAGCATATCATCGTATATATATAAAAGTGTGTCCTTACCCTTAGATATGTAAAAGCTTACTAAAGTGTTGTTAGACCTCCCTAACAACAATCTCAGTAAACTTTAGAGATCACCTAAAGATAGGTTACAAAGTTACATTAAGGACAGTAGTCAAATCAAAGCAACAACCAACTTCATAGGTCTACTGTGACCCAACCGGTCGCTTGGGGCAGTTGGTTGGTCAAGCGACCACCATAAGTGACCGCCTCTGTTCCATACTACTTCTAAGTCCAAAATTCTGACTTTTGATCTCCCAATTTTAATCCGATTTTGGGATGATCTAAATCTGAATTTCATCCTTAAGGAGCCTACAACACAAGCACAAAACAAAACCCTAAAATTCTAATGATTTGATATTCACATCATCTCCTTCAATCAGATCTATCCTTTATTCGGATGCAAGGATTCGTTTTCAGGCATGATCTAACCAAGATCACTGATGGGGAATAGAACCATCACAATTACTCACTACCAATCCATCAAAAAGATGAGGAAAGAATATAGAGGTGGTGGGATCGACTTAAATCCAAAAGATTCGCAAAACTGACGAAAGATTGGGTCTTCTTCGCAAACCACATTTCTTTCACCTTCCAGCACGTGTTCTCGAACTCCTAACTGTCCTCAACCGAAATCCCGAATATAATAATAAGTAAAAAGGGCGAGATTGGCTATATATAGAAGACTCGGGCAAAATAGGGTTAAACCTTGCGAGCAGACTTGGCGGTTGCTTGGGGTAGTTGATTGCTCAATCAACCGCCTTAAACAACCACCCCCTAGTACTTTTCAGTACTTGGGTGCTTTACTCAAGGGGTTGATCCCCAACTCAAACCTAACCCTATACAACATGTGGGGGAGTTCTTAGCTTGATTCCAGACATCTTCAATCACACCTTGACTCCGACTGGTGATCCACTTCCCTAGTCCATCAGGTTTCCACAGGTTCCTCTACGGATTCCCATTAAGGCAGATTCTTCATCGGTGGAATCCAAATCCATGGGCTCAGGGTACGGATCATGGACTTCAATCCGGATACTCCACAACTTATTCCGGCTGGACTTTCGGGTACTCGAACCTGTAATACGGATCCTAGGTTAGAATTATGGGGGTTGTTACACAACCCAAGCGACCAAAGGGTACCGAGGCAGATTTGTCACTTTTTGGAAATTAGGTTTTTGAAGCCCTATTTAAGTGTTTTTCATTCTAAAACGTGTCATTATGTTCTAAAGCTTTTGGAGAACGTGAGAAGAACCCTAGAGCACTCTCTTTAAGGCCAAGGAAGATCCCCAAGCATCCGTGAGAGTTTCCTCCGTCGAATCTTCTTCTTCAAGGTTAGTAATCGCTCTCATTCTCTCTAAATCTATTCTATCTTCTAATTCTACCCATTACTCAATGTGAGGAAAGTCTTATGCTACTGTAATGACCTATTCATCTATCCTCATAGTCTTAGAGTGAATCCCCATTCACTTTATTCTTTCCATGAGCAACATGGTATGATTTCGAAAAAGCCTAGTGTGATCTTCATGATAGTATTCTTATTTGAGTTATTTGATTTCAAATCCATGCTAGATCTATTCGTAGGTTACTTTCTAACCATGATCTAATGTTTTCTTATTCCCAGAGTGGATTCCCATTCACTCTAGTCTATTCGTGAAATCCGTGGACTGATTTTGAATTAAGCCTATTATGTGATCCTTTAGTTTCTATTTTGTTGACCATGATTGAGGCCTAAACCATGTTATATAGTCTCCTTATACTATTTTAGAGTTTTCCTATTAATTTCGGAGTGTTTGGAACTCAAACGAGTTTTCGATTGATTCTAGGTTTTGTTGTCCATACACAGCAGCGTTGGCGGCTTGCCTTGGTCTCTTCAAGCGACCAAAGGGTACAGAGAACAGAAACTGTCCCTGTTTTGATCATGTTTCATCTCCGATCCTTTAGGGTTTGTTCCTAGTACTTAATCCTTGTATGATTAGGGTTTCTTTGGCAATTTTGGACCTACCCTTTTATCTATTTTTCGGAGTTTTCGAATCAAGCTTAAGGTGAGTACGTTCACTCACAATTGACATGATTACATTCTTACATAAAATAGAACTTGTATGCATGATTTAACCACTATCTTAGGACTTATTCATTGTTGTTATATCTCTGTAATTCTAGAATGCGATAAATATGTTGATTTGCATACTTGTAAGAATGTGATTGATTCTATTGTGAATGAAATATGATATGATGTATATATATATATATGGAATCATGTTGTAATGCAATTGCCTAGGTTGTGGTTGTGGAATGGGGAATGCACTTTTGGTATTTCTGTCTTGGGACACCAGTGGAGGTGGTATGGGATGCATTCCTATGGTGCCCATTGGCGCTTTCCATAATTATTGGTTGACATCCCTAGATGTGTTTGGCTAGGAAACCCTGTCATATCACACCCTATCGGCGTGGGTATTGAGACCGAGTGACCCGTGGTGGAAATTGGGATTTGTGGGCACTCAAGACCGGTAGCCAACCTGTGAGAGGACACAAATCACATTGTGGGTGTAAAATCCGGCCTTATCCTAACCTTGACCCGGCCCGGATTTTGTATTGTTGTAGGTCCGAAGACCCGAAGTGGAGGTAGAAGAGACTTGTGGGCCCTCTTAGTTGAAGATTCGATGTTTGATCCAGAGCCTATGGACATTGACAGTGATGCCCCTTACTTGAGCACATTGTCAGTGTTTAGTGAAAATCTACACATCGAAGAAGATTGAATTAGTTGAAGCACCTATTGAACCCCTGTGCTCAATCCGAAGATATTTCTTGAAACTAGACTTGTTGATTGACTTGTAGGAGAAAACCCAACTCAATTCAAATCAGTCTCGCCTTCTGAATCCATATTCTAAGGTTCTTTGTCGACCTTGGTCGATCGCTTGTCGATCGTGACCGATCAACCAGCCGATCGACGACCAGCAGTTATGAAATTCGAAAAATCACAAAAATCTTTACCATTTTGACCCTACCTTTTTGGAACTCGTGAATGAAGGTCTACCCTGATCATTGGCACTCCAAAGAACGAGGAGTGACATTCCCTAGGCCATCTCTTGGTGTTTGTGAAGATTATTGACTCCAATCATTGGCTTTCCATCTCAATCATCACTTCAAGGTATGAATTCTCTTATTCTTCTTCTAATATACTCAATCTCCTATTAATTTATACTCTTTGGACCATGGTTGAAGTGCTGCAACCTTGCAAACACTTGGCCATGAGCTTCCCCATTCATTTCCATCAATCTCAATCCATTCTTGCTATGATTATGTTCACCTACATTACAATCCCATGAATTCTTTCATTTCAACCCATTTTTTAATTCAAACTGAGGTGTAGATGTATGCTAGGTTTGAATTACTATTGATTCATGATTCTAAATTAGTTCTTATCATCCCCTTAATTGAATCCCCCTCATTTCTTGCAATTGCAATCAATTCCAATTCAATACTTGATGTTTAGCATATAGAACATAGGGTTTCAATTTGGGTATTCATAATTGGACCGTTGGATCGTGATAATTTTTGGTGTGTAGTGTCCCCATATTGCCATAATCATGCCCTCCAAGTTTCATGTAGATCGGAGCACCAGAAGATCAGTTTCGGGACAAATCTCCATTTCTGCTTGTTACTATTTGCTTTGGTCGATTGACAGTCGACCAGCCAGTCAACCAAGATATGACAGCAACTCTGTCTTTGGCCGAATTGCTTCATTTGACCTCCGATTCGATTGCTTTCTTCTCTATTGTTGATTATATGTTGTCTAGGGTACAAACACTGACTTTTGGGCTATTCTTGGTGATTCTTGGTTTTATTTCCAACTCGATTAAGGTAAGGACGGTCGTTACCTCAAGTACATTGATTATGCAAATCTACTTCTACTCTGGAAACTTAGTAGATATACTTCATTTGTGTATTCATTAGCCATGTATGACTATTGTATGCACTTTATATCAGCAATATTATGTTACATGTCATTCGAAATATCATGCTTAATTATCCTTTATGATTGCATATATGATTGATCATGTTATACTATGCCTTTGTTTATATGATGAATTATTGATCATGTATGATATGATGAGATTGAGCTTGTGAATGACTAAGTATGACTTGGGATTGGGAAGTGTCCTACCGACACTTCTATCCATGGACATCGGAGGGAATAGTATGGGATGTTCTCCGAAGGTGTCCATTGATACTCTCCTAGGTTATTGGATGACATACATAGGATTGTCTAGATGTATGGCTAGGACTATCCTTGTTGTATCATACCCGAATCGGAAGGGTATTGAGACCGAACGACCTGTGGTAGGGTATGGTATGATGGGCGCTCAAGACCAGTAACCACCCCGTGAGAGGACGTAAACCATATTGCGGATATCCGGAAGGGGCCATTTATTGGCAGGGTTGCAAATGGATAGACTTGGGCTCACGGGCGCTCAAGACCGGTAACCAATCCGTGAGAGGACGTGAGAGCTTCCCATTTACCATTTGTGGATGACCAATAGGGTTGATGAGTCCGTAGTCCGAGTTGGTTGTAGCCATAGGATACGCTGACTCTAGTGTGAAGGATACGGAACCGAGTTGGTCGGTGCCATAGGGGAAGTATCCGGATCTGACTTGATACGACTGAGTAGATGACTTGCATTGGGCTAGCCTTCACCGTGACATGCGCCAATACTTATACCAATGGTGATGTGAGAGAGTGGTGACCTAATCCCCAACCATGGTTTCTGATGAGGACTTTACCCAATTACCCCGGCAGACCCAAGATATCATGTATGATTGAGGGGGAGTGACAGACGACCTAAAGAAGTATGGTGTTATGGCTTAAAGCATGTCTACCTTAGAGAATAGCATACTCACAGTTAGAATCATATTGCATTATTGTCTCATATATCATCTTGCATCATATTGTGACTTGTATCGTATGATTTGTGTATTGTGGAATGACTCGCCTTGCTGAGTTCTTTGAACTCATTTCCTTTCTGTAATTGTTTTTGTTAGACATATCTGTAGGTACCGAAGACATTGATGGCTCCTACTATGAGGCGGCGCAGGCTCCCTCATACTACGGTGAAGGTCCTGGCTATTACGAAGATTATGGTGAAGGTGCCGAGGGTGATTACCCTCCGTACTAGAGTTAGTCCGACCTTGATTTGGGAGAGGTTGTGCTTGGTCTCCTTTGTGTACACCTACAAGGACACTTTATACAAGACGGAAGAGACCCTAGTTTAGGCCCTTTTTGTCATTTTGGAACCTGGATATGTTGTATTAACTTCTTTGGATTTACTCTGGATATTGGGATTGTAACTTAACTAATCAATCATTTTCCACTGCTTTTGAGAAGGAGTGACTTCTAATCACTCTCTCCCTCTCTTTTGAGAATTTTCTTGATATATACTTGATACTTGATGATTTTTCGGACTCTGATTGATTATCTTTTTTTATCCTTTTGATCTGGTTATTTCTTGCTTAAAACATTGATTATATTGTTCGTGATTATGTTATCGTGTATGTGGGAGGCATGGCCGCTTGATCCTTGATCCTTGAGCTATGGATCACATTCCCGAGTATGCCAGATAGGATATCAGCTAGGTGGATGTGATAGACTGGTATCAGAGCCCACAATCAAGTAAGCCCCCAACCACAAAAACAACAACGGAACATTCCGAGTCACACAGATCCAAGGTGACTCAATTATTCTTAGAAGTGAATAATAGATAACTCAGACTAGAAATCTGATTAATGAAGCATAAGTGAATTGTTGAATAACATACAATAACTACCATTTAACAATCATCACTTAATGAAACAAAAAAAAAAAAAAAAAAGTGAATAATGAACAATAATAGGTGAAACAAAAGTGACTTTCATTAACTTAAATAAGTTTTACAATGGATTACATATGGAAAGCATGAACTGAAATCCTAGTACGATCTATCTATCTAGGAGACCGCCGCTAATCTCTGGGGTGCTCGACATCCTTGGTAATCTGTGTGAGCCGAGATTGCATCTGATCCTGTCTAGACTCTATCTGTGCAAGCCTCACCTCCAGCCTCTCATACATCTGTGTCTGACTCGCCTCCATCCTCTCATACATCTGAGTCTGCCTGGCCCCTAAACTCTCAAACAGCTGCTCCTGTCTGACCCCCATCCTCTCCATCATGGAAGTCATAGTCAGCATCTGAGCATATAGATCTGGTGTCTCAGGTGTAGCCTGTGATGGACCCCGACCTCAAACTGTGGTGCAGGAATCCTCTGATCATCGGGACCGACATCCCACATCCCTACATCATCCCCAACCTGTCCCTCTGCTAGAACAACCTCATCACCATCCTCGGACTCCAACTCGTCCCCTAGACTGGGAGATCTATCGACCAGATCTAACTACATCAATCCGATAGTCCTCGTACCAATGGAATACCCTGCACCTCCAACATCCCTCTCCTCATCGTCCAGGCGTACCCCAAAATATCTGAAGATGCGGGTAAATAGGATCCCAAAGAAAAGGTTCCTAACACCCGGATGCATGACAACCTTGATCATAATCTTTTGCACGATGTAAGCCAGATCAATCTCGAACCCCATATAGATGATCAGAGGAGAGTCAACAGAGCACTAGATGATGCAGTGCGGGGACCGTCATCATATGGATTAGATGATTCAGATGATGATAGGGATGTTGATCCTATTGATGTGGATAGAGATTAGGAGGGGAGAGACATGCGGCGGGCCATGGCAGAGAGCATATGATTACACCATCAGGAGGAAGATATGGCCGAGCTAGAGCTTCAGGAGCTGGTCCCTCTAGGCCTGTAGGGGCTAGACCTTCTGATTCTGGGGGGAGGGGTGGTGTATTTGGCATGTTTGGCAGATCACAGAGTCAACGGGCCCCTCATACATCAGGTTCAAACCTTTCAGTGCCACCGCGGCCACCATCTGATTATCCACGTCGTATGGACCCGATCATGGACCAGAATCCTAATATATTTAGGAGGAAGGGAGCCAAGTAGCCCAAGATATCTAGTGCATGGAAAGCTATGGCAAAGAAGGTAAAAAGAGCAATATCAAAGTGGATATATTTCAATCACATCCCAGCAAACACAGCACAGGGTCCATACTACAAGCATATGATTGATACTATTGCAGAAGCCGGCCCTGGATATGATGGTCCCAACCCTACAGAGTTGATGACCACCCTCCTTCAGGAGGGGAAGCAAGAGCTGCAGAAGTATATTGATGATATGAGACCCCATTGGGAAACTTATGGATGCACCATCATGTCTGATGGATGGACTGGGCCGACGAGAAAGTCCATCATCAACTTTTGGTATACAGTGACTGGAGAACCATTTTTTAGAAATCAGTGGATGCTACTGGTCATATTAAAGACCATAGATATATCATGGGTCTCCTGCAGGATGTCATAGATGAGGTTGGTAGGAAAAATGTGGTGCAAATTGTCACTGACAATGGCTCCAACTTTAAGAAGGCCAGTGAAGTGTTGATGGCTTCACCTAATTATCATCTTTTCTGGACGCCTTGTGCAGCTCATTCAATTGACCTAATGCTGAAGGACAATGGAAAAATCAGCATTGTCCACAACACAGTTGGTCATCTACCGCATCTACATGGGCCGAGACGCACGATATCGGCGCATCTACATGGGCCGAGACTGCACGGGCCGCACGAACGGCGCAAGCGGCCGAAACATCATGCGAAAGCCGGACACACCATCGGGTCACGGTGATGGAGGCCTTGGTCATCTACCGCATCTACATGGGCCGAGATCGATCTCTCCACATCATCAGCGGGTCATGCGGACTTAGTTCTGCGGCCAGCATGCGGAACCTTTGCTATGGGAGGCTTCGACTTTGATCTTCGGGCATTTCGGGGTGAGTTTCGAGGATACACCGATGGACACTAGATCGCGAGGGATACCCCATTGGGACTCGGACCATTCGACGGATGAGACTACATCGGTTAGAGAGATCTCCGGTCCGGAGGGTGAGGATGATGATGAATCGGAGGATGAGGATCGGGGATCGGAGGATGGAGGAGAGGATATCGGTCCGATAGTGATGATCAGGCCGGAGATGATACTGGATATGCGCGAGGCTGAGCACGTGCATCACGAGTTTCCTTCATCACACTTCGAGGCGGGCGGCCCTTCACATGCGGTTCCGGAGACTTCGGATCTTGGTGCACGAGATGAGATCGATGACTTCCATGCTAGAGAGGATGGAGGTCGGACGAGGAGCAGATGTACAAGAGGATGGAGTCACGACGGGATAGGATAGAGCATGGGGTGACTCAGCTAGCGAGAGGAGTTCGGAGCATACGAGAGATCGAGTAGATCACCTAGATAGTCTGTACTTTAGGATTTTCCATTTATGCATTTCAGATGTAATCATTGTAAAAACTTTTGAAATTAATGAAGTTCATTTTGTTTCTCTTTAATTATTGTATGTTATGCACTTTTCTTTTCCTTGCATTAGTGTCATTTGTTCAAGTATAATTATGGTATGTTATTCGAAATGTTGTTATACCTCAAAGGTCAAGTTTCTAATTCGGTGTTCTATTATTCACTTCTAGAGTAGAAGAGTCATTTCGGATCAATGACTCGGGAATGTTCGTTGTTGTCTTTTGTGGTTAGGATCTCCTCGAACCTTGGGCTCGATACCAATCGTCACGCCCTCCCGGCCGGTACCCTATCCGGCATACCCGAGAGTGTGATCCACAGCCCGAAGATCAGGTATCGAGTGATCAACCTCCCACATAAACAATAACATAATCATGAACAATCATAACAAGTGTGCGGAAGATAAATCATAGATCCAATAATGAAAGAATGAATCATAAACAAATCGGAATAATAGATATAATCGAGTATCAAACGGATAAGTAAAGTGAAGCAAAAATCCCACTTTACATCCAGCGGAAAAGTAGCTCTAAAGAATAAACTAGACAAAATCTAATCCCGAGGAACAAGTACATTGGGTAACTAAATTATTCTCCACTTTATAGACGACATCCTTGTAGGTATAGATCTCATAAATAGCACAAGGACGCTTCCACTCAATGGTCGGACTAAGCATCGTACGGAGCATAACCACTCGCGGGATCTTCAGAGTAATTGTGGTAACCGCAATCACCTTCCTGGAGATATGTCTCTTCGCCTTGCGCTTCTTCATAGGGACCGTCATAATACTCGGTACTGCGGGATAGTCTAACAACATTGTACAATAAAGGAATGAGTTTCAAAGAAACCCAGTAAGGCGTTAAAATCCATAATAACATAAATGGCAGGATTCGAACAAACATAAATGCAATATGATATGAGACAAACGGTGAATGAATGAATCTAACTCTATGGATGCTGGTCTCTGGATGGCGGACATGCTTTAAGTCATAGCACCGTACTTCTTTAGGAAAGTCCACTCACATCCTCAACCATTTAAGATATCTTGGATTCTCTCACGGATCATCTCACCGGTCTTGAGCAGCCGATTGGTAATGGGTCCTTCATCCCTCGGGACAAACCTTGGCAGGGGGTTAAGTCAACACACTCTCTCACAACCATTTGGTATAAGTACTGGCGCATGTCGGGGTAAAACCTAGCCAAATGCAAGTCTTCTACTTGGTTACATCAAGTCGGATCCGGATACTTCCATTCCTCGTCCCCGATGATCCTTTCCGGTATCCTTCACACTAGAGTCGAGCGTATCCTATGGCACCGACCAACTCGGACTACGGACTCATCAACCCTATTGATCATCCACATATGGTAAGCGGGAAGCTCTCACGTCCTCTCACGGGTTGGTTACCGGTCTTAAGCGCCCGTGAGCCCAAGTCTAACCATATGCAACCCTACCAATAAATGGCCCCCACAATGTGATTCCTGTCCTCTCACGGGTTGGTTACCGGTCTTGAGCGCCCATGAATCCCCATTGCTACCACGGGTCGTTCGGTCTCAATACCCCTCCGATTAGGGTCGACATAACAGGACATCCTAGCCAAACACTACTAGACAATCCTAGATATGTCATCCAACGGTTTAGGAAGGTGTCCAGAGGGCATCTCCGGAAACATCCCATAATATTCCCGTAGTAGTCCAAGGACAGAAGTGTCGAAAGGACACCTCTCCTTTCCAAACCATACGTAAGCATACACATGCATCAATTCATATCATCACATATATGGTAACTACATATATGGAAAGAAATCAGTATTACAATCACTTGTATAACATTGGTAAGTAAATCATACATGAATCAATTCAATATGAATAAGTAATGCTACTGTAATCAAAGTTATGCAACAGTAGTATATCATTGTAAGAATCTAATTTAGGAAACATATTCATGATATTCAAATATAGAAACTAGATTCATGCTATCTATGTAATTAAGGAAATAACCATCCTTACCTTTTATAACTCGCAAAAGGATCCTAAGAAATCAAGTAAGATCTTGGCAAACTTGAGAAGAAGGTCCTAAACAAGTATATACAACATATTAGGAAAGATCCCTAACAGAAAATATATCAAAACATCCAAAAAGACCAACGGAGTTCCTGTACTCATTGGTCGAGTGGATTGGTCGAGTGGTCCAGTCGACCAATCAGCGACCAATGGCACGATAGCCTATAAAATCAGAGTTTTAAGATATGAAATCCGAATTTGGTGGTTCAAAAGGGTACTAATCAAGGGGTAGACTACATCAGTAGTATTCTAGCATATAGGGGATCTCAAAACACTAATCAAATCAAGGTATCAAGATCCAAATTAGGAAACAAAAAGTTACCATAATTAACTCAAACATGGATCTTGATGAATTTGAAATAGAAAACAAGGACAAGAACTATAGGAGGATGGATCATTGCTTTGGTAATGAAAACATGAAAACATGTATAGGTCTTCATGGAATAAGGCTTAGAAGCATAAATCTAAATAAGGAAATAAAACCTACCATATATGTAACTATCATGCATCATGAAGAACACATAGTAAGGTAGAAGAGAACAACTAGAATTCTATGGATTATGGATCATGGAAAGAAAACACAACCATTAACCACTAACATGATCAATGAAAGAAGATCCAAAAGAGAGAATTCAGATTAGAAGATTAACAGAGATTAAATCATGGTTTGATCATGAATCCTTCAAAAGCTTGCAATGATCATGGTTAAGATCATTGTTCTAGCCTTAAATCCTTAGGATGATCATGAGAACATGTTCAGAGATGTTTGCAACAGAGGATGCAGCATCTCTTCACGCCTCAACTCAAAAAGGAAAGAAAAACAAAGATGGAGGAGAAGAAGAGAGAGTAGACATACCTTTTGATGCAAAAGAAGAGTTCCGACGAAGATCCGTCAAGAAAACACCAAGGATGCAAGAGAGATGACTTGGAGAGGTCTTTGGTTCGTTCCGGAGGGTTTGGAGGCAGCAAATACGAAGTGGACTCGAGATTGGACTTAAATAGAGCAAGAACAACCTAATGCCAAAGACAGACTCATTGGTCGAGTGGATTGGTCGACGGCCCGGCCGACCAATCGCACCAATGCCGACAGAAGGCCAAAACAGGGAATTGAAGGTCCAGATCAAATCCAAACCTAAAGGGGTTTTGCACACAAGTCAAGTGACTTACCTAATAGGTAGAAATGCCTTCAAACCAAGATAGAGAGCACTCCAAGTCCATCAACTAATTAGATCTTCATCAGGATTCAGTTTCCATAAATAGAACCCCATCATCAACTTTCATGGATTCAAAGCCAGACACCAAGTCCTCTATTGGGATGGCCCAAAGCTGACTTCTTACTTTACTTCGGGTCATCGGACCTACAAACAACAAGGTTTCCTGGTCAAGGTTAGGGCTGGGTTTGCAGACCTTAGAGCCTATTGTAAAGGTCTTGCGTATGGTGGACTCTTCCTTGAGGGGACCCACTATGCCTCACTTGTATGCATTCCTTGAGCGTATGAAGGTTGCTATACAGGCAGCAAACCTTAGAGGACCCCGGCCTTTCTTAGATATTGTGGATGCACGATGGACAGCTCATTTGATGCATCCCCTTAGAGACTAGCATACTCAAAGTTAGAATCATATTGCATTATTGTCTCATATCATCTTGCATCATATTGTGACTTGTATCGTATGATTTGTGTATTGTGGAACAACTCACCTTGTTGAGTTCTTTGAACTCATTTCCTTTCTTGAAATTGTTTTTGTTAGACATATCTGCAGGTACCGAAGACATTGATGGCTCCTACTATGAGGCGGCGCAGGATCCCTCATACTACGGTGAAGGTCCTAGCTATTACAACGATTATGGTGAAGGTGCTGAGGGTGATTACCCTCCATACTAGAGTTAGTCCGACCTTGATTTGGGAGAGGCTGTGCTTGGTCTCCTTTGTGTACACATACGAGGACACTTTATACAAGACGGAGGAGACCCTAGTTTAGGCCCTTTTGTCATTTTGGAACTTGGATATGCTGTATTAACTTATTTGGATTTACTCTGGATATTGGGATTGTAACTTAACTAATCAACCATTTTCCGCTGCTTTTGAGAAGGAGTGACTTCTAATCACTCTCTCTCTCTCTCTCTCTCTCTCTCTTGAGAATTTTCTTGATATATACTTGATACTTGATGATTTTCTACACTCTGATTGATTATCTTTTTTTATCCTTTTGATCTGGTGGATAGAGGTCGATGACATGTTCCCCGGTCAGAGGTTACAAAGGAGGAGCATTTCACTACTCCTATGGCTGAGTTTCTACATGAGTACTACTTTCACAACATACCGATGGAGCATGGACGGCTGGTTGTTGTAGATGATTTAGAGGCGTTTCGCATTCGAGAGAGGTTGGAGGCTATGGATTGGCTTCATTTGTACACCACAGCATATCCGGTCTATCCGGATCTCGTCAGGTACTTCTATAGTAATCTGACTTACCGTATCGAGGATGATCCACGGGATGGTTCCAGGATTGTCATGGATTCTATGGTCAGAGGTAGGGAGATCAGTTTCACTACTAGGACATTGGCTCGCATCTTAGATGTCCCAATTGTACGAGATTCCCGTTGGTGGATTCTGGCTGGTATGGACATCACGGAGGCTCTTCTTCCATATGAGGCATACAAGGTGTGCATGACTCTATGGGATGACATTGTGTAATATCCAGCCCTATTCTAACCCTGACCCTAACCCGGATCCACTGTTGTATTCAGGTCCGAAGACCCGAAGCGGTGGTAGAAGAGTCCTATGGACCGTTCTAATTGATGATCATGATTCGGAGACCGAGCCTATGGACATTGATGATGATACCCCTTGCTTAAATGCATTATTAGTGTTTAAGGAAAGTCTGCGCATCGGAGAAGATTAATCTAGTTGATGTACCTAATGATCTCCTGTGCACAATCCGAAGGTATTCCCCGAAACTAGACTTCTTGATTGAATTGTGGAAGAAAACCTCACTCAAATTGACCTTGTATAGCCTTTCAAATCCCTACTTGAAGTTGTTGAACTAAACCTGTTTTTCTGCTGAGAAACATTTTGGTCGATCCTTTTGGTCGATGCCATCGACCAAAACCATCGACCAAAGTTTCCCAGTCTGCCAAGTTAAAGATTCCATGGAATATTCATATTCTATTTATTATGACCTCGAGCCTTGAGCCGTTGTGCAATCATTTTCTCACCTGAAATCGTGGGGAGAGCTTCCCAAGGCATCTCCTTGGCTAATGTGAAGGGCACCTCATCAAAACTCATTGTTTACTATTGATTCTTGTCTACATCTTCCACACTAAGGTATGAATCACCATTCCACTCTCTATCCTACCATTTTCTATTATTTTCTATTCCTTTCTTGCTGGTGAGACATTGGAAATGGTGCTGCAACCTTGCAGCCGCCACTCCAAGTGTCTACACATGATTAACCTATGAGTTTCTTAGCCATCCATTGATGCTATGCCTCCACCTCATGCCTAGCATATGTATTCCTCTATTTTTCTATTAACATCATGTCATTTTGAACCAAACTGAGTTGTAGGGCATGCTATGTTCATGTTTATCACTTCTATATGTTTCCAATCGAAATTCTATTAGTTCCCCTAGCTATTACATGCCATTTCCATGACAATGCAATCAATCCCAACTCATACCATGATGTTTGTCAATTGAACTTGTTAGCTCAATTTGGGGATTTTTGTTTGGACCATTGGATTGGGTAAATTTCTTGACTTATAGTGTCCTACTACTGTTGTTAAGTGTTCCTCCAAGTTTCAGATTGATCCGAACACCGGAAAACCAATTTAGGATGAAAACACCCAAAATCCATCATTCTGTCCTGAAGGAAATTTTGGTCGATCCTTTTGGTCGATACCATCGACCAAAACCATCGACCAAAGTTGTTGCTGACAGCAACCTTGGCCAGTTTTGATCCAATTGATATCCAATCTTCCTAATTTCTTCTCTAACTTATTATTGATGTTTGTTTAGGGCCTTAACAATTATTTTGGACTATTTCTTGGTACTCTCAATTCATCATCAATTCAACCCAAGGTAAGGATGGTTATCTCCATAAACATATAAATCACCAACTTATGATTTATGTTATTGTCTATGAATAGAACCTTTTGATTACTTTTAAATCTTTATAAGACTATTATATATATGTGTTAGAACAGTAGTATTGACATCTTCATACTTTTGTCATGTTACCTTACTATTCTTGTTTACTTATGTCTATGATGATTCATTTCAATATCATGATTTAAATTTTATGATAAGATGCATTGGATGCATGAAAGATGATGAACTTGAATATGTGATTGCTTACGTATGACTTGGGATTGGGGAGTGTTCTATTGACACTTCTGTCCTTAGGCATCGGAGGGAATAGTATGGGATGTTCTCCGATGGTGCCTATAGACACTTTCCCGGGTTATTGGATGACATACATAGGATTGTCTAGTTGGTTGGCTAGGTTTATCCTTGTCGTGTTAGACCCGAATCGGAAGGGCATTGAGACTGAACAACCCGTGGTAGTGTATGGTTGGATGGGTGCTCTAGGCCGGTAACCAACCCGGTAGGGGACATAAACCATGCTACGGATACCTGAAAGGGGCCATTTATTGGTAGGGTTGCAAATGGCTAGACTTGGGGCTCACGGGCGCTCAAGACCGGTAACCAATCCGTGAGAGGACGTGAGAGCTTCCCGTTTACTATTTGTGGATGACCAATAGGGTTGATGAGTCCAAAATCCGGGATTTCGCTGACTCTAGTGTGAAGGATACGGGAAAGGATCGCCGGGGGCGAGGAATGGACGTATCTGGATCTGACTTGACCGACTGAGTAGATGACTTGCATTGGGCTAGGCTTTACTGTGACATGCGCCAATACTTATACCAAATGGTGATGTGAGAGAGTGGTCACCTATTCCCTTACCATGGTTTTTTAGATGACTTTATCGAACTTCCCTGGCAGACCCAAGATATCTTGTATGATTGAGGGGGAGTGACTGACCACCCAAAGAAGTATGGTGCTATGACTTAAAGCATGTCTACCCTAAAGACTAGCATTCATAGAGTTAGTGTCACATCCACCCAGCCGGTACCCTATCTGGCATACCCGGGATGTGATCCACAGCCCCGAAGATCCATAGTTCAGGGACCACATAATCCACATCGACGATAATACAATCATGAACAGATAATAATCATAAACTAACAATGAATGGTCATGGAATTCAGAAATAAGGTGTCAGACATAATCAGAGTGCGGAAATAAATATCAAATCAGATAAATTAAGAAGGTAGTGGGCGGAATCCACTCCTTCATCAAACGGAAGTGAGGTCAAAATTTAGTTAAGTACAAGTCTCAAGTTATAAAGGTAAATTAAAGTTATTACAATTCTTCTAAGTATACTGTCACAAAAGAAGGGGTAACTACTCATAAGTCTCCTCCATAATAAATATATCTTCTTCAAAGTTGAGGACCATGGAGACCCAACATGACTGCTCCCATACAACTCAGGGGGCTAACCCCGGTACGCCTGGTAATCTTCTTCGGTATGGTCACCGAAGTCTTCAACGTAGCCAGCCTCCGGATGGTAGTATGAGGTATCTGGGTCCGCCTCAGGGAGGGTGCCATCAGAGTAATCACCTATAGAATAGCCTAACAAAATATTGCAACAGAAAAGGGATGAGTTCAAAAGAACTCAGCAAGGAAGTTATCCCACCAAACATAAACCACAAGATAATCATAAAATGATGCAGATGATATGAGGCATATAATGCAATATGACTTTATTCTAAGTATGCCGGTCATCTATGGTAGACATGCTTTAAGTCATAGCACCATACTTCTTTAGGTAGTCTCGAGTCACTCATCACCGGGGGGAATTGGGTCCTGCATCCCTCTCGGACAAATCCATGGTTGGGGGTTTCGGTCACCGCTCTCTCACATCACCGTTTGGTCTAAGTATTGGCGCATGTCAGGGTATAGCCTAGCCTAATGCAAGTCATCTACTTAATCATATCATGCCAGTTCCAGATACTTCCATTCCTCCCCTCTCGGGATCCTTTCCGGTATCCTTCACACTAGAGTCACGGATATTACTCACCGGACTCATCAACCCTATTGGTCATCCACAAATGGTAAACGGGAAGCTCTCACGTCCCTCTCACGGATCATTTCACCGGTCTTGAGTGCCCGTGAGCCCAAGTCTAGCCATTTGTAACCCTACCAATAAATGGCCCCTTTCGGGTAACCGTAATGCAATTTATGTCCTCTCACGGAGTGGATACCGGTCTTGAGCGCCCACAAATCCACACTACTACCACGGGTTGTTCGGTCTCAATGCCCTTCCGAATCGGGTCTAATATGATAGGGACATCCTAGCCATACATCTAGACAAATCCTATGCATGTCATTCAATAACCCGGGAAAGCGTCAATGGACACCTTCGGAGAACATCCCATACTATTCCCTCCGATGTCCAAGGACAGAAGCACCAGTAGGGTACCCCTCAATCCCAAGTTATACTTAAGCAATCACATGCCCAAGTTCATCATATCAGTTCACAAGATACAACGTCATAATAAACATTCAATTCATGACATTGACATAAGTCATCATAAATTGAAATTGATAAACATGATAAAACATTGAAGTAATATAATGTAAACACAAAGCTACTGTTAAAAGACATATGTAGCAAGTCTAACACGATAAGAATATGAAATAGAAACTATATTTACTAGGTTAGGAATACCAAGTCAAGATTTCCATATCCTAGGTAATTACATCGATAACTATCCTTACCTTGAATCGGAGAAGAGAATGGTCCAAGATCACAAGCAGTGGCCCAAATAGTCTTAAAGTCCTAAACAAGCATATATGAAAGGTTAGAGAAGAAATCAGAACAATCGGAGATCAAACGAATCAGAACTGGGCAAAAGTTGCTGATAGCAACTCTATTGGTCGATACATTTGGTCGATAGTATCGACCAATAGTATCGACCAAATCAATTCCAGGACAGCAAGCTGGCTTTTCGGATTCTTGCCCAGATTTGGTCTTCCGGGTCTCGGATTGACATGAAACTTGGAGGATAGTCTAAGCACAACATGGGGACACTAATTATCAAGAAACTTTCATAATCCAATGGTCCATTTGGAAATCCCCAAATTGACATATTAAGGTTAAGAGTTGTAGATCATAGCATTGGCTATAACTCAATGCAAATTAGGGGAAAACATGGGGGATTAGGTAGGGAATCGTTTAGAAGTAACATGGAGCACATATGCAAGGTATAGATTAGGTTAATCATGAGCTTCATCTCAGTTTTGGTAAATAAAGCAAGTTGGTAAGCAATAAATCATGGAAATGTGTAGTCAATGATCATGAGGTGAATCAATCATAGTCATATCGGTGAAAACATCATTGTATGGGGTTTAGAAGGTTCATGGCAAGGTGTATGCAAGGTTGCAGCACCTTGACCATGGTCCCAACAGTAAAATAGAGAAAAGATGAGTGAGAAAGTGATTAGGAGAGAGAGTCATACCTTTAAAGTGGAGCAAGAAAGTAGGAATGAGTGGTTGGCAATGATTGATGAAGAAGATGCTTCACCACTACCAAGGAGGAGTTCTTGGGAGGCTCTCTCACGTTCCCAGATGTTAAAAACGCGAGAATAGGGCTCCAGTCTCGAGGAATAAATAAATAGAAAAGAATATTCCAAGAATCTTTAAATCTGGGCTCAACAGACCTGTTGGTCGATACCTTTGGTCGATGGTATCGACCAATAGTATCGACCAAAACAATCTCTGCAGAAATTTTACAGAATAGTTCAGCAACTTTAGGTGCGGACTTGGAGGGCTATACAAGGTCAAATTGCATGGGGTTTTCTCCTACAGTTCACTCAAGAGATCTAGTTTCAGGGAGTACCTTCGGATTATGCACAGGAGTCCGTTTGCTATTTCAACTGTCTCGCTCTTCATCAGTGCGCAGATTCTAACTTAGCACTGGTAATGTGCTCAAGGAAGGAGCAGCATCATCAATGTCCATAAACTGGAATCCCGACATTACATCATCAACCAGTAGGGCCCATAAGTCCCTCCTACCACCACTTCGGGTCTTTGGACCTACAAACATAACAATGACCGGGTCGGGTCAAGGTTAGGTAAAAGCTGGATTTTACAGTTAGAATCATACTGCATCATACGTTCCATATCACATTGCAATATGTATGTTCTGTATGTGTATGATTTCTCAATATGGAATAACTACCTTGCTGAGTTCTTCAAACTCATTCCTTTTGTACAAATGTTTTTAGATTACCTACAGGTACCGAAGACTACGATGGCACCCCCTTCGAGAAGGACTATGATTCCGCATACTACCCTTCGGGTAGTGGCATCTGTGAAGATCCGAGTGTTGGTGCCGAAGAGGATTACTATCCGCATCAGGATTAGCCCCAAGGTTGTGAGGGAGCGGCAAAGCTGGGTTTACTTCATCCGTACCATTGAGGAGACTGTTATTAGAGTAGAGGAAACCCTAGCTTAATGCCCCATTTCTCTGGTGTATTTATGGAACCTTTGGTCATGTAACTAACTTGTTTTTGGATTATCTTTTGATACTTGAACTTGTAATTAACTTAATCACACTTCTTTTCCGCTGCTCTGAGAGAGTGGTTATCATACCTTCTCTCACCTTTATGATTATGTTCAAACTTTGATATTATCTGTCTTCCGCACTCTAATTTATTTAATCTTATCTTATTCATGATACTTAGTATTAAATGTTTTTACTTTGATTATCTTTGTTCATGATTATGTCATTGTGTATGTGGGAGGCATGGACCTCTGAATCTTGATCCTTGGACTGTGGATCACATTCCCGGGTATTCCAAATGGGGTACCGGCTAGGTGGATGTGACACATTGATTGCTATATGCCCCGGTGTGGTACCGCGATGTGTCCTTCAGCTCGGGTTATCGCTTGCATCGTCGGGCGAAATATCATTCCGAAGGCAGGGCACCATAGCAAGGTGTCAGCGATGGAGGCATTGGTTATCTATAGCATGTACACTGGAGTGCAGATTGACTTAGCATACATCATGCAGAACGTCATGATTGATCGGATTGAGTTTCCTGGGGATAGGAACTTGGCTTTCGGTCGACTTTTGACTTGTATTTTTGAGTACTTTGATGTGGACTTGGAGGATACACCAATGATTCAAGGTCGAGACATTGGTGAGGATATCGGCTCATGGTTGATCAGGAAGATGGGGCTTCACGATGCCGTCAAATCAGAGGATGAGGATGACATCGATGATGCATCAAGGGATGATGACTTAGAGGATGAGGGTACTGAGGACGATGATGGTGATGATAGTGGTGATGACGACGATGATGAACCTGGGGAGATGATGATCAGGGAGATGAGGATCAGGGTCATGATGAGGCTCCGAGACATGAGGAGGTTCCCAATCCACAATTCACTGAGGTCGGAGGTCCATCTCACACGACTTCTGAGGCTCCAGATGTGGCTTCTCATCAGTCATCGATTTATTCTATACTTGAGAGGATCGAGGCTCGATAGGAGAGGATGGAATTACACATGTGCACCCTAGGTGAGAGGTTTGCACGACTGGAGGAGGAGTTCAGATCTAGGAGGGATCAGACAGTTCGTTGGAGTCGATCACCTATATAGATAGTACTAGGAATTTCCTTTTATGCTAACTTGGATGTATTTCTGTAAAACTCTCCTATGAGATTAATGAAGTTCAGTTATTTTATTTATATTATTGTGTCTTATTCATGACTCAATTTGTGCTTCATTATTTTGGTTTCTAATCCAGGTTATCTATTATTCACTTCTAAGAGCACTTGAGTCACTTTTGAATCTGTGACTCGGAATGTTCCGTCATCGTTTCTGTGGTCGGGGTTCCACTTGATCTTGGGTTGTCACATCCTCCCAGCCGGTACCCTATCTGGCATACCCGAGAGTGTGATCCACAGCCCGAAGATCAGGTATCGAGTAATCAACCTCCCACATAAACAATAACATAATCATGAACAATAATAATCGATGTGCGAAAGATAAACCATAGATCCAAATAAGGAAAGAATGAATCATATATAAATTAGAGTACTAAATATAATCAGAGTGTCTAAATCAGATAAGTAAAGTGAGGCGAAATCCCACTCTACAACCAGAGGAAAAGTAGTTCTAAAAGAGAATAAACAGGATAGAATCTAATCCCAATAGCAGGTACAATAGGTAACTAAATTGTTCTCAATCTTATAGACAATATCCCTATAAGTATAAATCTCATAAACGGCACAAGGGCGCTTCCACTCTATGGTCGGACTAAGCATCGTACGGAGCATAACCACTCACGGGATCTTCAGTGTAATTGTCGTAACTGCAATCACCTTCCTGGAGATATGCCTCTTCTCCTTGCGCTTCTTCATACGAGCAGTCATGATATTCAGAACCTGTAGAATAGTCTAACAAACATTGTACAATAAAGGAATGAGTTTCAAAGAAACTTAGTAAGGCAGTTAAATCCATAATAACATAAATGGCAGGATTAAAAAACAAACATAAATGCAATATGGTATGAGACAAACAATGAATGTATGAATCTAACTCTATATATGTTGATCTCTATTGGCAGACATGCTTTAAGTCATAGCACCGTACTTCTTTAGGAAAGTCTCAATCACTCATCATCAGTTGGGACATTCCATCCCTCGGGACATTCCATGGCTGGGGGTATAGGTCACCACTCTCTCACATAACCATTGGTCTAAGTACCGGCGCATGTCAGGGTAAAACCTAGCCAAATGCAAGTCTTCTACTTAGTTACATCAAGTCAGATCCAGATACGTCCATTCCTCGTCCCTGACGATCCTTTCCGGTATCCTTCACACTAGAGTCCTCATAGTCCTTGACTACGGACTCATCAACCCTACTGGTTATCCACATATGGTAAACGGGAAGCTCTCACGTCCTCTCACGGGTTGGTTACCGGTCTTGAGCGCCCGTGAGCCCAAGTCTATCCATATGCAACCCTACCAATAAATGGCCCCCACAATGTGATTCCTGTCCTCTCACGGGTTGGTTACCGATCTTGAGCGCCCACAAATCCCCATTGCTACCACGGGTCGTTCGGTCTCAATACCCCTCCGATTAGGGTCTGACATAACGGGACATCCTAGCCAAACACTACTAGACAGTCCTAGATATGTCATCCAACAGTTTAGGAAGGTGTCCAGAGGGCATCTCCGGAAACATCCCATAATATTCCCGTAGTAGTCCAAGGACAGAAGTGTCAAAAGGACACCTCTCCTTTCCAAACCATACTTAAGCATACACAAGCATCAATTCATAACATCACATATATGGTAACTTCATATGTGGAAAGAAATCAATAATTACAATCAACTTGTATATGACTGGTAAGTAAATCATACATGAGTCAATTCAATATAAATAAGTAATGCTACTGATATCAAGACAGTACCACAGTAGTATAACATTATAAGAATCTAATTAAAGAAATAAATTAACAAGATTCAAATATAGAAACTAAGATATGCAATTTATGTTGTTAAAGAAGTAACCATCCTTACCTTTTATAACTTGCAAAGGAATCCTAAGAAATCAAGTAAGATCTTGACAAACTTGAGAAGAAGGTCCTAAACAAGTGTATACAACATATTAGGAAAGATCCCTAACAGAAAAGATACCAAAACATCCAAAACAGACCAATTTTGGAGTTCTTTGTACTCATTGGTCGATTGGATTGGTCTCTGCCTTGATCGACCAATCAGTCGACCAATGAAGACAGTAGCCTACAAAATCAGAGTTTTAAGATATAAAATCCGAATTTGGTGGTTCAAAAGGGTACTAATCAAGGGGTAACCTACATTAGTAGTATCCTAACATATAGAGGACCTCAAAACACTAATCGAATCAAGTCTTCAAGATACAAATTAGGAAACAAAAAGTTACCATAATTAGATCAATCATGGTTCTTGAAAGAATTCAAGATAGAAATCATAGACAAGAACAATAGAAGAATGAATCATTGATTCAGATAAAGATATCATGGAAGGCATACTTAGATCTTCAAGAAAATAGACCTAAGAGCATAAATCTAAATAAGGAAACAAAACCTACCATATATGTAACTATCATGATTCATGAAGAAAGCATGGTATGGTAGAAGAGAAACAACTAGAGATTGATAGATCATGGATCATGTAAAGAAAACACAGCAATTGACTACTAACATGATCAATATAGTAGATCTAAGAAGATCAGAATTCAAATCAAAAGATGAACAAAGACAAGATCATGATTTGATCATGATTCCTTCAAAAGCTTGCAATGATCATGGTTAAGATCATTGCATTAGCCATTAATCCTTAGGAAGATCATGAGAGACAAGTCCAGAGATGTTTGCAACAGAGAATGCAGCATCTCCTCTACTGTCTCAACTCAAAAAGGAAAGAAAATAAGAGATGGAGGAGAAGAAGAGAGTGTAGACATACCTTTGATGCAAGAGGAAGAGTTTTGACGAAGATCCGTCAAGAAAAACACCAAGGATGCAAGGGAGATGACTTGCAGAGGTCTTTGGTTCGTTCCAAAGAGTTTGGAGGCAGAAAATACGAAGTAGACTCGAGATTGGACTTAAATAGAGCAAGCAAGACCTAATTGCCAAAGACAGAACCCATTGGTCGAGTGGATTGGTCGACTGGTCCGTCGACCAATTCAGTCGACCAATCAGTTCAGCAACTCCTAAACAAGGAATTGAAGACCCAGATCAAATCCAATCCTAAAGGGGTTTTGCACACATATCAAGTGACTTACCTAATAGGTAGAAATGCCTTCAAACCATGATAGAGAGCACTCCAAGTCCATCAACTAATCCGATCTTCATCAAGATTCAGTTTCCATAAATAGAACCTCATCATCAACTCTCATGGATTCAAAGCCAGACACCAAGTCCTCCACTGGGATGGCCCAAAGCTGACTTCTTACTTTACTTCGGGTCACTGGACCTACAAATAACAGGGTTTCCGGGTCAAGGTTAGGGCTGGGTTTTACATGGGCTCTGATACCAATCTGTCACATCCACCCAGCCGGTACCCCATCTGGCATACCTGGGAATGTGATCCACAGTCCAAGGATCAAGAATCGAGGGACCATGCCTCCCACATACACGATAACATAATCATGAACAATAATAATCAAGGTGAAAACAACTAATACTAAATATCATGAATAAGATAAGATTCAATAAATCAGAGTGCGGAAAACAGATAATGTCAAAGTATAAATGTGATCATAAAGGTGAGAGAATGTATGATAATCACCCTCTCGGAGCAGCGGAAATGAAGTATGATTAAGTTAATTACAATTCCAAGTTTCAAAAGATAATCCAAAACAAGTTAATTACATGTCCAATGGTTCCATAAATAGACCAGGGAAATGGGGCACTAGGCTAGGGTTTCTTCTGTCCTAATGATGGTCTCCTCAATGGTGTGGATGAAGAAAGCCCAGCTCTGCCGCTCCCACACTATCGTGGGGCTAACCCTGGTGCGAATGGTAATCCTCCTCGGCACCAACACTCTGATCTTCACCGAAGATACCACCCAGAGGGTAGTATGCGGGATCAAAGTCCGTCTCGAAGGGGGTACCATCATAATCTTCGGTACCTGTAGGATAATCTAAAAACATTTGTACAAAAGGAATGAATTCAAAGAACTTAGCAAGGTAGTTATTCCATAATTAAAATCATACATATACAAAACATAACATGATGCAATATGATATGAAACACATGATGCAAATATGATTCTAACTCTATGAATGCTAGTCTCTATGTTGGACATGCTTTAAGTCATAGCACCATACTTCTTTGGGTTGTCAGTCACTCCCCCTCAATCATACAAGATATCTTGGGTCTGCCAAGGAATTTAGGTAAAGTCATCTCAAAAACCATGGTAGGGGAATCGGTCACCGCTCTCTCACATCACCGTTTGGTATAAATACTGGCGCATGTCACAGTAAAGCCTAGCCCAATGCAAGTCATCTACTCAGTCTTATCAAGTCAGATCTAGATACGTCCATTCCTTGCCCCCGGCGATCCTTTCCGGTATCCTTCACACTAGAGTCAGCGTAATCCCAGATTACAGACTCATACCCTATTGGTCATCCACAAATAGTAAACGAGAAGCTCTCACATCCTCTCACGGATTGGTTACCGGTCTTGAGCGCCCGTGAGCCCAAGTCTAGCTATTTACAACCCTACCAATAAATGGCCCCTTTCGGGTATCCGTAGCATGGTTTATGTCCCCTACCGGATTGGTTACCGGCCTAGAGCACCCATCAAACCATACACAACCACGGGTCGTTCGGTCTCAATGCCCTTTCCGATTCGGGTCTGACACGACAAGGACAATCCTAGCCACCCAACTAGACAATCCTATATATGTCATCCAATAACCCGGGAAGTGTCGATAGGCACCTTCCGAGAACATCCCATACTATTCCCTCCGATGCCCAAGGACAGAAGTGTCAATAAGACACTCCCCAATCCCAAGTTATACGTAGGCAATCACATATTCAAGTTCATCATTTCTCATGCATCCAATACATCTTCATAATAAAAGTTAAATCATGACATTGAAATGAATCATCATAGACATAAGTAATCAATAATAATTTAACATGACAAGAGTATAAGAATTCCGATACTACTGTCCTAACACATGTATAACAGTCTTATGATAATTAAAAGAAAGCAAGAGATTCTATTCTTTAAGTAAGAACACAATTCATAAGTTGATGGCCTATATGTTTATGGAGATAACCATCCTTACCTTAGGTTGAGTTGATGATGAATTGAGAATACCAAGAAATGGTCCAAAAGAATTGTTAAGACCCTAAACAAACATCAATAATAAGTTAGAGAAGAAATCGGGAAGATCGGATGTGAAATGGGTCAAAACTGGCTAAAGTTGCTGTCAACAACAACTTTGGTCGATGGTCTTTGGTCGATGGCATCGACCAAAAATCTCTTCGGGACAGAATAGTGGATTTTGGGGGTTTTCATCCGAAATTGGTTTTCCGGGGTTCGGATCAATCTAAAACTTGGAGGAATGCTTAAGAACAGTATGAGGACACTATAAATCAAGAAAATAACATAATCCAATGGTCTAAATAGAAAGCCCCAATTTGAGCTATCAAGTTCAAGAGACAAGCATCATGGCATGAATTGGGATTGATTGCATTGACATAGAAATGGCATGCAATAGCTAGGAGAACTTATAGAAATTCGATTGGAATCATATAATAGTGATAAACATGAACATAGCATACCATACAACTCAGTTTTGTACAAAATGGCATGATGTTAAGAGGAAAATCAAGGAATAAATATGCTAGGCTTGAGATGGGGGCATAGCATCAATAGATGGCTAAGAAGATCATGGGTTAAGCATAAGTGGACACTTGGAGTGATGGTTGCAAGGTTGAAACACCATCTCCAATGTCTCAATAGCAAGAGAGGAATAGAAAATAATAGAAAAAGGTAGGATAGAGAGTGGAATGATGATTCATACCTTGTTGTTGAAGATGGAGGCAAGAATCAATGATAAACAATGAGTTTTTGGTGGAGTATCCTTCACATATGCCTAGGAGTTGCTTTGGGAAGTTCCCCCACATTTTCCAGGAGTGAAAATGATTGCAATAGGGCTCAAGGCTTGAGGTTATAATAATTAGAAAAGAGAATATTCCATAGAATCATTAACTTGGCTGACTGGGAAACTTTGGTCGATGGTCTTTGGTCGATGGCATTGACCAAAGAGGATTGACCAAAATATTTCTCAGCAGAAAAACAGTTTTAGTTCAGCAACTTCAAGTAGGGTTTTGAAAGGCTATACAAGGTCAAATTTAGTGAGGTTTTCTTCTACAATTCAATCAAGAAGTCTAGTTTTGGGGAATATCTTCGGATTGTGCACGGGAGGTCATTAAGTACTTCAACAAAATCAATCTTCTCCGATGCGCAGACTTTCCTTAAACACTGACAATGCATTCAAGCAAGGGGTATCATCGTCAATGTCAATGGGCTCGGTCTCCGAATCATAGTTATCAATCAGAAGGGTCCATAAGTCTCTTGTACCACCACTTCGGGTCTTCGGGCCTAAATACAACTGTAAAATCCAGCCCAAAACCTAAATTAGACACCCTATTTGTTTTGGATGAAGAAGAACTTGTTTGATGTTTGACCTTGAAGTTGGACCTTGAGTATGGTGTTGATATGTTTAGAAGGTCCTAGGAAGTCAAGTCGGACCTCTCCCTTAGTTTAGATTCAAAAACCCATAGAAAATTGATGATGGAATTCCCTACTTGAAGAGCTTGGTTGATTTAGAAAAGAGAATGCACCTTGATGAAGAGAAGATTGGTTGATGACCTTAGATCATGGTTAGATATGATTTAAAGCCATTTTCCTATGCTAGGTAAGTTATAATTGTTTTGTAGAAAGTTTCGTTTGATTCCGATAAGAGAAAGGCCCTCAAATCCCTATTTCAGGCTATGCTATCAGCCTGGGTCGAGTGCCTAGGTGGACTGGGCCATGCTACCCACCCACTCGACCCAAGCAAACAGAATTCGAGCAGAATCTTCTGTTTAGGTCCTTATTGCTATATATACCTCATAACTTCGTGTTTTTAGTATCCCTAGCCTCCAAAACACCTAGAGAACGAAGGAAACTCACCTCCAAGCCTCCTTTGGTGTGGAAGAAGATCTACATTCAACTCTCAAGCTTTCTCTCTCTTGTTCTTCAATCAAAGGTTAGTATTCAATCTATTATGCTATTGAGTCATTCTTACTATGATCATTCTCTTCTCTGATCTGAGATTATGAGGAAGATATTGCATCTCTGCAATCATATCTTCTACAATTTCTTCTCTTTTTATAAGCTATGATTTCATATTCATTCTTTACATGATTTTCATGATTTCTTCTTAAACTATGATCATGTTCTTATTTCGATTTCTTCTAGCATATTAGATGCATCTCTATGATCATTCTTACTCTTGATTTACTGTGTTTATGTACTAGAATGAGGTCTGATCATCTCTAGTTCATCTCTTTCATTCATAGCTTGTTTTCAATGAAAACCATGTTGTTTTCCAAATTAGAAAGTCTTGTTTTCCAAAATAGAAACTATGATTCTAAATTAGTAAGTAATGGTTTTAATGGTGGTTTGATGTCTAAATTATGCTTTTTAGTCTTAGACTACTATGTTAGACATTCCCTCCAAGTTTCGTCGCATTCCGGTTTGTGTAGCATAGGTTTCGGAACAAGATTCTCTTTTTATTTCCGGATTTGCTCTTGGGTAGATTGCCTGGGTCGACTGGAGCACTCAACCCAGCCAATCAACCCACAAGAACAGCAACTCTGTTTTTCATCCGTTTCGACTCCAATCTTTTGGAATCACTTCTTATGACCTATACATGTTTTGTCAAGTTTGTTTAGGTGATTTTGGATCTATTCTATGATTTCTTATTTGAAGACTATAAGTCCGGATTTCGAGGTGAGTATTCCAACTCACAACATGCCTATTTACATGTCTTTATGTATTATGACATGAATGCATGATTTAGTTACTGTTATGTTAGTTTCCATTATGATATGAATGCTGTAAGTACAGTAGGATCTTATTTCCTTATTTACTTTATGTACTTGATCATGAATGAATACTTATTCATGTATGTTTCTTATTCATTTAATCTTGTCTTATTATACTCTTCTATTTGATGAGATATTTGTCGTGGATGATATGACTGAATTGTGATTGTGATTGTTTAGGTATGACTTGGGATTGGGGAATGTCCTTTTGACATTTATGTCCTTGGACCTCATTGGGAGTAGTGTGGGATATTTCCAATGTTGCCCTTTGACGCTTTCCCGGATTATTTGTTGTCATACCTAGGACTTGTCTAGCAGTGTTTGGCTAGGTTATACCCATGTTATATCAGACCCGATTCGGAAGGGTATTGAGACCGAACGACCCGTGGTAGCAATGGGGATTCATGGGCGCTCAAGACCGGTAACCAACCCGTGAGGGGACATGAATCACATTGTGGGGGCCATTTATGGGTAGGGTTGCATATGGATAGACTTGGGCTCATGGGCGTTCAAGACCGGTAACCAACCCGTGAGAGGACATGAGGGCTTCCCGTTTACTATATGTGGATGACCTATAGGGTTGATGAGTCCGTAGTCTGGGACTATGCTGACTCTAGTGTGAAGGATACTGGAAAGGATCGCCAGGGGTGAGGAATGGACGTATCTGGATCTGAGTTGATATGACTAAGTAGAAGACTTGCATTGGGCTAGGCTATACCTTGACATGCGCCAATACTTAGACCAAACGGTTATGTGAGAGAGCGGTGACTTAACCCCAGCCATGGATTGTCCTAGATGGATGAAGGACCCTTTGCCAACCGGCGTTGTGAGATGAGACCTACCCAAAGAAGTATGGTGCTATGACTAAAAGCATGTTTGCCAATAGAGACCAGCATACATATATAGAGTTAGAAGCATATTTGCATATATTGTTTCATATCATTGCATATATGTTTGCTTGTGAATGCATGTGAAGATGCTTATTATGTTTGGATTACTTGCTAAGTTCTTTTGAGCTTACCCTTCGGGGGACTTGTTTTTAGATGACATTGCAGGTACGAAAGAGAACCCGTGCACCAGCACGGAGAACCTTTCCTTATATGGTACAGCTCCGGATGTCCTTGGACAAGGTAATGAACAGCGAGGCAGCCAACACTCGGATTTGGGCTGCACTGACGACTCCTATTGGCGGCAGCCGGCAACGTCTTATTCGTCGATGGGATCGTGCGCTAGATGCTGATCTGAAGCTTTAAGAGCATGACCCTAAAGTGAAGAGGATGAAGACTGAAGAAGAAGAAGAGCCGACTGAAGAAGTGGACTAGATTCTCTTGTTTCTTCTAGACTTTTATTTTACTTGTATTAGCTTAGAGCTTGCTTTAGATTTCGATCTACCTTCCGCATATGTTGTGGGGTATATTTCCGCTATACTCTACAGTTGTCTTTTGATTTGGTATCTTGTTATTCCGCACTCTATATTCTTTAGTGATCCTTCTATGATCCTTTCTTGACTTTTATTGTTAACTTATTAGAATACAATGATTTGTTCTTGCTTTTGATTATGTTATTGTGCTAAATGGATATGATCGTTTCTAAACTTGATCTTTTGGGCTGTGGATCACTCCCCCGGCTAACCCAGATAGGGTATAGGCTGGGTGTATTTTGGCGGGATGTGACAACAACAGTGAATCCGGGTTAGGGTCAGGGTTAGAATAGGGCTGGATATTACAATGATGGTATCTCTATGGCAATAGTGCAAAACCTCGGAGACTGGCAACTAGGATCCTATCTCAGACTTGCTCTGCCTCTGGATGTGAGAGGAATTGGAGTACATTCAGCATGATCCACTCCAAGAGGAGGAATCGGTTGGGAAGCCAGCGCTTGAATGATCTGGTATTTTGTCACTATAATATGAGGTTGAAGCTGCAACATGCCACGGAGCAGGCTGAGAATGATAGGCCATACATCGATCTAGATGATATATTTGATGTGGGCGCAGATGAACAAGATCCCCTCACTCAGTGGATGTTGGATAGGGGTGAGCCGGTGTTGGACCAGCCTGGAGGGAGGCCTAACCCAGACCTAGCTCGAGCTGCAGGGGTTGATGTGGATGAGTTTATGGCCTCTCGAGAGGGTTAGGCACATGCAAAGGCAGCTGCCACTACTGATGAGGATTGGCTGGTGGCACCAAGCATGGAGGAGCGGCAAGATGACGATCCAAATGACACAGTCCCGCCTAGTCAGACTACAAGGGATGATGATGATGATGGTGGTGGTGGTGGTGGTGGTGGTGGTGGTAGTGGTGGTGGTGGTGGTGGTGGTGGCCTTGAAGAGTGTCTACATGTTCCACTACCAGAGACACAGCAGCCCCCACTTAGATACACTGGGGAGAGTCATTTCTCACATGCCACCCAGGATTATGATCATGGTCGTGAATATCCTAATACGAGGCCGAGCCACCATCAGAGGGGGGGCCATGAGGGCCAACAACAACACATGGGTGGTTATGATTATGTTAATCCTTGGGATCAGGCGACCGAGTTAGCAAGATCGGTGGGGTCCATGAGCTTGGATGAGTCCGTAGGCTCCACACCAAGTTATTGGCCTATGGGTATTAATTATGGTGCCCTTCCTTCACATGGACAATATGATATGGGAATTAGTATCCCTTCTAGTACTTCATATCATGGGCACTCGCAAGCTGATAGTCGTGATACTTACTTTGACCATGGTATCGAGAGGAGGCCATTGTCTGACTCTATTCATGAGTCCATGTTTTCACATTCAGAGACCTTGGCACCAATAGTAGCATCACCAAGCATGAATTACCTTCCACAACCATATTCTCACTTCCCTCAAATTGGTGTTCTCTTGGGGGCGGATGATCACTGCTATAAAGGTGTAGTTGATGATTATCTGCAACACTATCAGTATATTGTAATGACCTACAGACCATTCTCTTAGTTTTAGAGTGAATCTCCATTCACTCTAGTTCTTCTATGAATTTCACGGTGTGATTTCAGTAAAAGCCTAGCATGAATCTACATGATTGTATTCTCTTTGATTAGTTTGATTTCCAATCCATACTAGATCATAATCTAAGTTGTTTTTAGACCTTATTCTACTTTTATCTTAGTCCTAGAGTGAGTCTATCCGCGGATCTGCGATTTGATTTCAGATGAAACCTAAGTTGGGACTAGTTAGGTTTTCACTCCTTTTACCATGATTGATGCCTAAATCTTATAAGATAGTGTCCTACTATTATTTCAGAGTTTTCTAAACAATTTTGGAGTGATTTGGAGTCCAAACGATGAGTTTTCGATCAATGTTAGGTTTTACTGTCCATACACAGCAGCCTTGGTCACTTAGCTTGGCAGCCCCGGGCGAGCAGGCCAAGCGACCAAAGGGTACCAAGACAGCAAAATCCCCTATTTTGACCTCTTTTTATCTTTGAACCTTTAGGGTTTGTTCCTAACATTAAATTATCATATTATTAGGGTTTCTTTGGCAAGTTTGAACCTACCTTTTGGTCTACTTTTCGAAGGGTACAAGTTGACAACAAGGTGAGGATGTTCACCTACAAATAACTTAGATTACATTATTATCTGGAATAGAACTTGAATGCACGATTTTGTAGTTGTTTTAGGACTTGTTCATGATAGTTATTCCTCTGTAATTTCAGTATACTATTCGTTATGATGCTATGCATACTTGTAAGAATGTGAATGTTTGGAATGTGAATGGATTATGATATGATGTTATATTTGGAATCATATTATAATGTGATTGCTTAAGTTGTGATTGTGGAATGGGGAATGCCAATTGGGTGTTTCTGTCTTGGGACATCAATGGAGGTGGTATGGGACGCTTTCCTATGATGCCCCTTGGCGCTTTCCATGATTAGTAGATGTCATACCTAGGACTTGTATAGAAGTGTTTGGTTAGAAACCCCCATCATATCTCGCCCTATCGGCGTGGGTATTGAGGCAAGAGACCCATGGCAGCAATGGGGATTGTGGGAGCTCAAGACCAGTATCCAATCCGTGAGAGGACAGAATCACATTCTGGGGGCCATTCATTGGTAGGGCCGCATCATAATAAGCCTAGGCTCATGCGCTCAAGACCGGTAAACAACCCGTGAGAGGACATGAGAGCTTTCTGTTTATTAATAGTGGATGACCAATAGGGTTAAGAGTTCGTAGTCTAAGTTGGTTGGAGCCACAGGATACAATGACTTCAGGGGGAAAGGTACTGGAACGGATTGCAAGAGGCGAGGAAGGGAGAGTGACTGTACTCATACCAATGGTGGAGTGAGAGAGTGGTGACCTAAACCCCAACCATGGTGATAGTCTGAGACTACTGCAGAGAACCCAAAAGACGTGCTTAAGAGCTGTGAGGGAGAGTGACTGTGTGAAATCCAGCCTAAACCCTAACCTAGACACCCTATCTGTTTTGGGTGAAGAAGGGCTTGTTTGATGTTTGACCTTGAAGTTGGACCTTGAGTGCAGTGTTGTTATCTTTGGAAGATCTTAGGAAGTCAAGTCAGACGTAGTATAGATCTGAAGTCTCGAAGTGAAGAAAGAAGTCTTTGTGGGCCATCTCAGTAGAAGACCTGGTGTTTGAGCCAAAACCCATGGATATTGCTGATGGAGTTCCCTTTTAGAAACCTTATCTGTTTTGGAGTTGAAATGCATATTGATGTTGAAGAGCCTGGTTGTTAGACCTAAAGCCTAGTTGGACATGGTTTGAAGGCATCCTTCCATGCTAGGTAAGTTGTTTGATAAGTTGTGAGAAGCCCATCAAAAAATATTGAGGTTTGGACCTTGATTTTCCTAAATTGGACTTGCTGACAGCATTGGTCGATTGGCAGGTTGACCAACCAATCCACTGGCCAGTCAACCAACAATCGACCAACAGTGATAGTAAGGTCAAAAGGGTAAAAACTCTGATTTTTTAAGGGTTTTTGTTCTATCAATGGGGAACTCCGTGTTTTTCACTCATTATCAATTCTAAACCTCTGGAGAACGTGGGAAGAACCCTTGAACCTCTTCTTCAAAGCCAAGGAAGAAGATCCCCAAGCATCCATTCGAGTTTCTTTATCAAATCTTCTTCTAAAAAGGTTAGTAATCGATTTGTTTCTTCTTTGATCTATTCTCTCTTCGATTCTTCTGATCTCTTGACTATGAGAAAGGTATTACACTACTGTAATGGCCTCTTCTCTGATTCTATTAGCCCTAGAGTGAGTCCCCCAATTCACTCTATGTTCTTGAAGCCATATGGTGATGTTCTTGAAATTGATCTTACCTGAGATCTTGATTACTCCCTCATTATTTTTATACCTATCTTGGTGATTGTGGGAAAGGTCTCACACCATGTTACAACCTTTCCTTCAATCCCCATAATTGTTGGGTGAATCCCTTTTCCCTTTTTACCTTGTGAATCTACCTTGGGTTTATTTTTAAAGAATTTTTTGGGTAACCTTCAAGAAAGGGTATCAAATTGAAAACCTTGTTTTCTCTCATTGTTAGACCCTTCCCAATTCCTTTCTTGATTTTGAAATACTATTCTTTATTTCCCTAGAGTGAATCCTCATTTTCTCTAGTCTCTTCGTGGGATACACGGATTGTCTGCGGTAAAACCATAATTTCATGGTTCAATTAGGACTCAATATTTTTTACCATGTTTGATGTTTATACCTTCTTAGGTAGTCTTAGTGTGTTTCTAGGGAAACTCCCCTTTAAATTTTGGAGCAATCGGACTTCAAACGAAGAAGTTATGATCAATTTAGGTTTTCTGCCCCGTACTGTTCCTTTAGACGACTGGTTGGTCAACTGGGCCAGGCTGCCAACCAATCGACCAACAGAGTCAATAACCTCAAATTTGCTCTGTTTTGCTTCCATTTCGTCTCCGATCGTTAGGGTTTGTTCCTTATGTTCAATACACGTTTGTTTAGGGTTATTTTGGTGATCTTGGACTTGCCCATTGATCTCTTTCTTGAAGTTTACGAAGTCGAATTCAAGGTGAGTACTCCACTCACAATATGCATATTTACATACTGTAACAACCCTTGTAATTCTAACTCGGAATCCATATTGCAAGTCCGATAACCCGAAGGTCAAGCCGGGTTAAGTTGTGGAGTATCCGGATTGAAGTTCATGATTCATAACCAGAACCCATGGATCTAGATTCTCTTGATGATGAACCTGCCTTGCTGGGAAGTTGGATCTCTGGTAGAAGGCAAGTGGCATTTGGAGATGTCTGAAATGAAGGTAAGACCTCGCCCACATGTGGATTAGGGTTAGGTTGAGGTTGGGTGTCAACCCCTTGAGCAAAGCACCCTTGTACAGCAATGTACTAGGGGGCGGTTGCTTAAGGCAGTCCAATCATCCGCCCCAAGCGACCGCCAGGTCCTGCTTGAGGGAAAATACCCTAATTTGCCCCCTATTATTTATAAATAGCAACCCTCACCCTATTAACGTATTATTATATTCAGGATTGCTATTTTGGACTGTTAGGCGGCAGTGGAGACGTGCTGGAATGTGAGCGAAGTGCGGATTGAGATATGGAACCTCTCCCCCTCTGTTTTTACTATTCTGGTTGAGGTAAGTGAATCCCCATTCACTCTTTCCCTTCTTTTAGCTTTTGATTGGTATAAACCCATTCCCTTTTGGTTGATTGTTACCTTTCTGATTAACTGGTCACCCTAATCAATGTGTTTGAGAGGATCCTATTCGAAAACGAATCCCTGCATTCGTACAAAGGATGGATCCAATCAAGGGAGATGATTTGGGTGACGGATCTATATTAATTTAGGGTTTCTAATCTACCCCTTGGTTATAGACTTGTTAAGTTCGAAATTCGGATTGAGATCATTCCAAAATCGGATTGAAATCAGATGATCAAAAGCCTGAGTTTCGGATTTGAGCTATCTGTTTTTGGGCGGTTGCTCAAGGCGGTCGCTTGAGCCAAGTGACCGGCTGGGTCACAGTAGCAATGTGGCTTTTGGCTTTTAGTCCGTTTGACTCATGTTACTTATATAATCTTGTAACCCTATTTATAGGTGTTCTTTGTTTCTACTAAAAGTCTTATAATTGTTATTGGATTGCATTCTAAAGAACTTCTACTTATTTACAGGTAAGGACATACATTATTGTCTTTATGCAATGACTTGAACATGCTAGACCAGTTGCTTTCCTTACTATTCTTTAATCATATACCCTGTCGTAACTGAATTAAGCATGACGATATTATCGTATACTTGTTGTTTGTGATGTTCTTTTATGTACTTTATTGTTAATGATATTGAACAACTAGTTGTGGTATGATGGTGAATGATGTATTGTAGTTGTGATGGAAAGGATATTCCATTGGGATATCGTGGCTTGAGATATTAGAGGGCTGTGGTATGGGACACATGCTCACGGATGTCTCCAACACTATCATGACTGTTGGATGACATGCCTAGGAAGTCTAGTATTACATGGCTAGGTACCCCCACATACTACTACCCTTTCTGTAGGGGAATTGAAGCCGGATGACCCATGATGATGGTGACGTGACTCTGTTTCATCCTACAGCGGTAACCAATCCGTGCGGTGATTTAGTGGTCCACTGTTGTTCATGCAATGGTAGGGTTGCATATGTTAGGGTTGGGCTTATGGACGTCCAAGGAGCGAACCGGGTGTCGTGAGGAGTCATGAGAGCATTCGCCCCAACAATATGTGGATGACCATAGGGTTAGGGAGTGGAGTCCAATAGCGGTAACTAGTCTGTGAGGGTTCTCATTCCTAGGTTGCGAATGATACGAAACCGAGTTGGTTGGTGCCATAGGAGAAGTATCTAGACTTCATGTAGTGTGTTACCATTATGACTTGCATTGGATTAGAAAACGTGACATGCACCAGCACTCATTGCAATGGTCATGGTAAGAGAGTGTTGACTTATTCCCCAGCCATGGATTGCCTGGTGTGGACTTTACCCCTTTACCCAGGATCCCAACAAAGGTAATCAGTCTGTGAGGGATCAGAGTGACTAGACCTACCCAGAGGAGGGCTGGTGTTATATCTTAAAGCATGTCAGCTATCTAGAGACTTGCATAGTTAGATCTTAGTGGCATTCATATTGCATAACATTCATATCATTTTTGCATTGCTAATTATGTTGACATATGGATGAGAAATGTGTTATCCTTCTTGAGTTCGTCAGAACTCATTCCATTTATTTTTGTATGTTATACTAACTGTATAGATGGTTACATGTCGTCAGCAATTGGAGAAGATTCGTATGATCGAACCATCACCTATGAAGAAGATGTGGCACCGTTAGTGGGAGATGGAGATAGCATGCACGAAGTCTCCTACGGATGCTTGGAGTGCGCTTATTGCACCCATTGATGGCCGAAGGAGGTAGATTGTCCGACATTTTGCAAATTGTATGGAGAAGAACTGGAGAACTCCCTTGCTTGCTAACTTAGAAAACCAATATTTAGCTTTAGAGAAAGAAACTGGAAAGAAACTTATTTAGTTATTTTGATTGCTTCCGCTGAACTCGTTATTCTTTTCCGAACGTTGTTTCTTTCTTTGATTACTTTATTGGAGTATTTGGACTCCTATACTCCTCTTTATTAATTATTGAACTTGTTCTTGCTCTTGATTATCTATACTTGCATTTATTATTATTGATGGCTAAGACCGTGGATCCTGTGATGGTTCACACCCATGGGTTGTTGGGCGGGTAACCGAGACCGACGGGTGGGGTGTGACACATACTTTGTTATGATGTGATTCGAATGTATGATTCAGCTACTGTTGTTTTACTTTCTTTACATTACATTACTTCTGCAATTACAATAGGTTACTCATATTGTGACTTACATACTGGATTCAATTATGAATGATGTGAATATGATTTGGACTTGATTGTGATATGTATGAAAGCATGATGTGATGTGAATGCCTAGGTTGTGATTGGGGAATGGGGAATGCCCTTTTTGGTGTTTCTGTCATTGGACACCAGTGGAGGTGGTATGGGACGCATTCCTATGGTTCCCCTTGGCGTTTTCCCTGATTACTGAGTGACATACCTAGGGCATGTCTAGAAGTGTTTGGCTAGGAAACCCTTGTCATATCTGACCCTATCGGAAGGGGAATTGAGACCGAGTGACCCGTGGCAGCAATGGGGATTTGTGGGTGCTCAAGACCGGTAACCAACCCATGAGAGGACATGAATCACATTGTGGGGTCCATTTATTGGTAGGGTAACATGTGGTAAACTTGGGCTCGTGGGCGCTCGAGATTGCTGGAAGCATGAGAGGACATGAGAGCTTCCCATTTACTATGTGTGGATGACCAATAAGGTTAAGAGTCTACGTAGCCGGGAAGGAGACGGTGACTCTAGTGGGAAAGGTACCGGAAAGGATCGCGGGAAGCGAGCAATGGACGTATCTAACCCTAAGTAGATGTGACTCAGTAGATGACTTGCATTGGGCTAAGATTATCCCTGTACACGCACCAGTACTTAGGCCAAATGGTGATGTGAGAGAGTGTTGACCTAAACTCCAGCCAAGGATGTCTGGGAAGGTTTCAGGACCCATTTACCAAACGGAGAACCCAAGATGCCAGGAAGGCTGAGGGAGAGTGATCTGAGACCCACCTAAAGGAGTATGGTGCTATGACTTAAAGCGTGTCTACCAATAGAGACCAACATACATATATAGAGTTAGAAGCATACTTACACATATTTTTTTCATGTCATTGCATTTGTTTGCCTTGGATTGTGTGTGAAGATGTTTATTATGGTTGGATTACTTGCTAAGTTCTTTTTGAGCTTACCCTTATTGGGATAGGTTTTTAGATGGTATTGCAGGTACCAATGACTTTGAATCAAAACTATGAAGCCTCAGTGGGTGACTTGTTGGGTTTCCAAGATGTTGGTGACTACAAGCAATGTATTGAAGCATACCCATGTGATGATGGAGCGCATCGGAATTAGTCGGATCTTGAAGCTTTATTATTTTGTTTAGTATTAGAATGACTCTTAATTTCCTATCCTTTTCCTTCAGTTGTGATAGCTTAGAACTTGCTTTAGATTTCTGATCTACCTTTCGCTTGTTTGAGGAGTATATTTCCGCTATACTCTATTGTTATCTTTGGTATCTTGTTATCCGCACTCTGATATTCTTTTGTGATCCTTCTGAGATCCTTTATTGACTTTTATTATTAGGTTACTTGAATACAATGATTTGTTCTTGCTTTTGATTATATTATTGTGCTAAGTGGATATGATCGTTCCTAAACTTAATCTTCGAGGTTGTGGATCACACACTCGGGTATTCCAGATAGGGTACCGACTGGGTGGATGTGATAGACTGAGACTACCCAGAGGAGTATGATGTTCTATCTTAATGTGTGTTCGCCACTAGAGACTAGCATATGTTAGAGTTAGATGCATACTTGCACATTGTCTCATATCATATTGCATCATGCTTTGTTCTTGAATATTGATTGTAATGGTTATTTGTACTTGAACTACTTGCTGAGTTCTTTTGAGCTCACCTTTTGGCACAATGTCTGTTTAGATGACTATGCAGGTACGAAAGAGATCCCGAGCTCCAGTTTGGAGGACCCTTTTTTATATTATGCAGATGAGAAAGCAGTGGGAGATGATAGTGGCCCGTTGTACGACTTGAGTACCAATATTGTGAAATCCAGCCCAAAACCTAAATTAGACACCCTATTTGTTTTGGATGAAGAAGAAGTTGTTTGATGTTTGACCTTGAAGTTGGACCTTGAGTATGGTGTTGATATGTTTAGAAGGTCCTAGGAAGTCAAGTCGGACCTCTCCCTTAGTGTAGATTCGAAAACCCATAGAAAATTGATGATGGAATTCCCTACTTGAAGAGCTTGGTTGATTTAGAAAAGAGAATGCACCTTGATGAAGAGAAGATTGGTTGATGACCTTATAGCATGGTTAGATATGATTTAAAGCCATTTTCCTATGCTAGGTAAGTTATAGTTGTTGTGTAGAAAATTTCGTTTGATTCCGATAAGAGAAAGGCCCTCAAATCCCTGTTTTAGGCTATGCTGTCAGCCTGGGTTGACTGGCTGGGTCGACTGGGCCATGCTACCCACCCACTCAACCCAAGTAAACAGAATTCGAGCAGAATCTTCTGTTTATGTCCTTATTGCTATATATACCTCATAACTTCGTGTTTTTAGTATCCCTAGCCTCCAAAACACCTAGAGAACGAAGGAAACTCATCTCCAAGCCTCCATTGGTGTAGAAGAAGATCTACATTCAACTCTCAAGCTTTCTCTCTCTTGTTCTTCAATCAAAGGTTAGTATTCAATCTATTATGCTATTGATTCATTCTTACTATGATCATTCTCTTCTCTGATCTGAGATTATGAGGAAGATATTGCATCTCTGCAATCATATCTTCTACAATCTCTTCTCATTCTATATGCTATGATTTCATATTCATTCTCTACATGATTTTCATGATTTCTTCTTAAACTATGATCATGTTCTTATTTCGATTTATTCTAGCATATTAGATGCATCTCTATGATCATTCTTACTCTTGATTTACTGTGTTCATATACTAGAATGAGGTCTCATCATCTCTAGTTCATCTCTTTCCTTCATAGCTTGTTTTCAATGAAAACCATGTTGTTTTCCAAATTAGAAAGTCTTGTTTTCCAAAATAGAAACTATGATTCTAAATTAGTAAGTAATGGTTTTAATGGTGGTTTGATGTCTAAATTATGCTTTTTAGTCTTAAACTACTGTGTTAGACAATCTCTCCAAGTTTCGTCGCATTCCGGTTTGTGTAGCATAGGTTTCGGATCAAGATTCTCTTTTTATTTTCGGATTTGCTCTTGGGCAGATTGCTTGGGTCGACTGGAGCACTCAACCCAGCCAATCAACCCGCAGTGACAGCAACTCTGTTTTTTATCCGTTTCGACTCCAATCTTTTGGAATCACTTCTTATGACCTATACATGTTTTGTCAAGCTTGTTTAGGTGATTTTGGATTTGTTCTCTGATCTCTTATTTGAAGACTATAAGTTCGGATTACGAGGTGAGTATTCCAACTCACAATATGCCTATTTACATGTTTTTATGTATTATGATATGAATGCATGATTTAACTACTGTTGTTTGGTTTTCTTTACATCATGATACTTTTGCAACTATAGTAGCTTGTCCACATTGTTAATTTCATATTAGAACTGATTATTGATTATGAGAATGTGATATGGACTATGATGTGGATATGAGTGTGATTATGATATGTTTGGAATCATGATGTGATGTGGATGCTTAGGTCGTAGTTGTGGAATGGGGAATGCCCTATTGGTGTTTCTGTCTTTGGACATCAATGGAAGTGGTATGGGACGCTTTCCTATGGTGCCCCTTGACTCTTTCCCTAACTACTGGTTGACATACCTAGGATTGGTCTAGAAGTGTTTGGCTAGGAATACTCCTGTTATATCAGACCCGATTCGGAAGGGTATTGAGACCGAACGACCCGTGGCAGCAATGGGGATTCATGGGCACTCAAGACCGGTAACCAACCCATGAGGGGACATGAATCACATTGTGGGGGCCATTTATGGGTAGGGTTGCATATGGATAGACTTGGGCTCATGGGTGTTCAAGACCGGTAACCAACCCGTGAGAGGACATGAGAGCTTCCGTTTACTATATGTGGATGATCTATAGGGTTGATGAGTCCGTAGTTTGGGACTATGCTGACTCTAGTGGAAAGGATACCGGAAAGGATCACCCGGGGCGAGGAATGGACGTATCTGGACCTGAGTTGATATGACTAAGTAGATGGCTTGCATTGGGCTAGGCTTAACCCTGACATGCGCTAGTACTTAGACCAATGGTGATGTAAAACCCAGCCAACCGACCCGGAAACCGATGAGGCCGATGACCCGAAGAAAGAAGAAGTCAGCTGGGCCACCCGAGAGGACTGGGCGGCTGAACCAGAAAGTGATGATGAGGTTCTATATGGAAACGAATCCTAATGAAGATCGATTAGTTGATGGACTGGAGTACCCATCTTGGTTTGAAGGCATTCTACCTATTAGGTAAGTCACTGACGGGCAAAACCCCAGGATTGGATTTGATCCGGACCTTCAATTCCCTATTTGGTCTCTGCGGCATGCGATTGGTCGACGGGCAGTCGACCAACCACCGACCAATGAGTCGTCTTTAGCAATTAGGTTGTTCTGCTCTATTTAAGCCAATCTCGAGTCCACCGTATGCTGCCTCCAAACCGGAGCGACCAAAGACCCGCAAGTCACTCTCTGCATCCTTGGTGTTCTTGACGGATCTTCGCGAAACCTCTTGCATCAAAAGGAGCTACTCCCTCTCCTCCACTTGTTCTCCTTTGAGTTGAGACGGAAGAGATGCGCATCTCGTTGCAAACATCTCCGAACATGTTCTCATGATCATCCAAGGATTTGAGGCTAGAACAAGATCTTAACCAGATCATGCAAGCGAAGGAACAGATCAAACCATGATCTAACTTGTTGAACCGATTGAACCGATCTCTTGACTCTATTGATCAGTAGTAGTAACGGCTCCAGACCACAACTATAGACTCTAGTGCTCCACCATACAGTGTCTCATGATGCATGGAGTTACAATATGGTAGGACCATTTAGATTTATGCTCTAAGCCATTCCTGAAGATCTAAGAGCAGATACCAACCGAAAGCAAGATCCACCCAGCGTCGTCACGATCATCAAGACCAGGTTGATCTAATTATGGTAACGCAATGGACTTGATATCTGATTTGATTGGTGTGAGGTCCCCATATGTAGAAACACGAGAGACCCGATAGTACCCGAACCACCAAACGGATCAATCTAAAACCGTAGGAGCAGGGAGAGGCGGGACGACGACCAACCACCGACCAAGAGCAGCAACCCGAAGGCAGTGGATGTGGTACGAGGGATCTCCTAAATGTTGATATACTGTTAGGACCCCCAAGGCCGAGACACGACCAGGATCCGCGAGTATAAAAGGTAAGGAGGACCAAACAAGATAGCAGAACTAGCTATGTTTGAATACAAGATATGATTCCTAAATTAGACTACAATGATATACACGGCAAACGATACGGAGCAACACATATTGAATTGATTCATGATGATACACCAAAATACAAGTGATGTAAATTGATTCCCAATATGAAGTTACCAATATGTGATGATATGAATTGATGCAGGAGCAAGATGGTTGGAAAGGAGAGGTGCCGACACGCGGACACTACGGGAAAAGGGAGTCCGGAGATGCCCTCGGACACCCCAAACGTTGGATGACATATCTAGGAGCAGAGGTGGCAGGAGTCCCAAGCAGACCCAACGGAGGGGAGAGACCGAACGACCCGGGAGCAATGGGGATCAGGGCGCCAAGACCGGAACCAACCCGGAGAGGACGGAATCACATGTGGGGGCCAATTGGTAGGGTTGAATGGTAGACGGGCTCACGGCGCAAGACCGGAACCAACCCGGAGAGGCGGAGAGCCCGACCAAGTGGATGACAAAGGGTGATGAGTCGAGCGGGGACAGAGGACCTAGTGTGAAGGATACCGGAAAGGATCGCGGGACGAGGAAGGAAGATCGGACGACGATGAACAAGGAAGACTGCATTGGTAGGTTCCGCATGCGCGCAACCAAATGGTTGTGAGAGAGTGTGTTGACTTAACCCCTGCCAAGGTTTGTCCTAGAGGGATGAAGGACCCATTACCAATCGGCTGCTCAAGACCGGTGAAATGATCCGTGAGAGAATCCAAGATATCTTAAATGGTTGAGGATGTGAGTGGACTTTCCTAAAGAAGTACGGTGCTATGACTTAAAGCATGTCTGCCAATAGAGACCAAAGCATACATAGAGTTAGATTCATTCATTCATTGCTTGTCTCATATCATCTGCATTCATGATTGATTCGGAATCTGCCATTTATGTTATTATGGATTTTTAAGCGCCTTCGAGTTTCTTTGAAACTCATTCCTTTATTGTACAATGTTGTTAGACTATCCTGCAGTCTGAGTACTATGACGGTCCCTATGAAGAAGCGCAAGGCGAAGAGGCATATCTCCGGGAAGGTGATTGCGGTTACCACAATTACTATGAAGATTCCGAGTGGTTATGCTCCGTACGATGCTTAGTCCGACCATCGAGTGGAAGCGTCCTTGTGCCATTTATGAGATTTACACTTACAAGGATGTTGTCTATAAAGTGGAGAACAATTTAGTTACCCAATGTACTAGTTCGGGATTAGATTTTATTTAGTTATTCTCTTAGAGACGGGAAAGGGATTGTCTTATATCGGAGATTATTATATTGATTATTTAGTTATTTTTTTTATTAGTTATGTTTATCTTCGCATTTTTGTTGATGAGGGGGGGCCGGGGGGGGGGAGGGGGGGGGGGGGGGGGGGGGGGGGGGGGGGGGGGGGGGGGGGGGGGGGGGGGGGGGGGGCGGGGGGGGGGGGGGCATATATTGTTTCATATCATTGCATATATGTTTGCTTGTGAATGCATGTGAAGATGCTTATTGTGTTTGGATTACTTGCTAAGTTCTTTTGAGCTTACCCTTCGGGGGACTTGTTTTTAGATGACATTGCGAGTACGAAAGAGAACCCGTGCACCCCAGCACGGAGAACCTTTCCTTATATGGTACAGCTCCGGATGTCCTTGGACAAGGTAATGAGCAATGAGGCAGCCAACACTCGGATTTGGGCTGCACTGACGACTCCTATTGACGGCAGCCGGCAACGTCTTATTCGTTGATGGGATCATGCGCTAGATGCTGATCTGAAGGTTCAAGAACATGACCCTAAAGTGAAGAGGATGAAGACTGAAGAAGAAGAAGGGGGGGGTGAAGAAGTGGACTAGATTCTCTTGTTTCTTCTAGACTTTTATTTTACTTGTATTAGCTTAGAGCTTGCTTTAGATTTCGATCTACTTTCCGCATATGTTGTGGGGTATATTTCCGCTATACTCTACAGTTGTCTTTTGATTTGGTATCTTGTTATTCCGCACTCGATATTCTTTAGTGATCCTTCTGTGATCCTTTCTTGACTTTTATTGTTAACTTATTAGAATACAATGATTTGTTCTTGCTTTTGATTATGTTATTGTGCTAAATAGATATGATCGTTCCTAAACTTGATCTTTTGGGCTGTGGATCACTCCCCCGGGTAACCCAGATAGGGTATAGGCTGGGTGTATTTGGGCGGGATGTGATAAATATGGAGTACTATCACAACATCGATCAATAATGATAGACATTGCCTTGCCCATAGATGGGAGTATGAGCTTGATATGGATCCCAAGCTGCAAGAACAAGCCCATTGAGAAGAAGACTAGAGTAGAAGAAGAAGAATAAGAACCTTTTGAAGATATAGATTAGTTTAATGAATTTCTTTAATTCTTCAGTTGTAATACTTTAGTTGACTACTCTTCTGCATTTGACTATAGAGTTTTTTTTTTTGCATACTCTCTTACATTGATTATATTGGTATTATTTTTCCGCACTCTGATATTGATTCGAGATCCTTCTGAGATCTATTAATTGATTATTCTTTTAATTAAATTATTACAATGATTATTTCTTGCTCATGATTATACTATTGTGCTATGTGGAGGATGATTGTTGAGACTTGATCTTCGGGGTTGTGGATTACATCTCCAGGTATTGTAGTTAGGGTACCGACTGATGGGACGTGACATGCCATATAAACATTGCCTAGACGCATGGCACTTGACATAGTGTTGAAAATCTAGGACGAAATAAAGTGTTTGCTTATTGCAGGCTTTATCCAAATGTTCAAATATTGAGAATGGTTGCCCACTGTGGTGCTTGCCATAAAGAAAGATAGGAGGTTAATGGTATGCATTGAAATCTGGGATCCAAATAAAGTTAGCCTAAAGGATGAGTACCCAACCATAGCACAGACATGTTGTTTGATGTTGTTGCAAAGCACCATGTTATATGGATGACATGGTAGCCAAATTAGACTCGAAAAAGCAACACTTGGAATTTTGGAGCAAGTGTCTGCTAGAATGAGGTTTGACAATAAAAGTGAGGCCCTTGAAATGTGCATTTGTAGTTTATGTAGATAATTTCTAGGTTTCCTAGTACACCAAAAGGGAATTGAAATGGACTGAAATAATGCAAAAATGATTTAGGACTCAACAAGGTGCAGGACTTCAGCATTTCTTGATCAAGTAAACTTCCTCAACAGGTTTATTTCAAACTCGGCCGAGCGTATGAGGGTTTTCTCACCCCTCTTGTGCTTAAAGGATGGGGATAACTTTGCATGGCATGAGGAGCATCTGATAGCCTTTGACCCAATAAAGGCCCATCTAACCTTATACGAAGTAGTCATACCCTGCCTTGGGAAAACTTGCTTGAAAGTTTAGGACTTGTTTGACAACCTACTAAAAAATAGTTTTTAGTGTTTCTTGCTTCAAGAAATAAAAGAATCGGCTAAAAATGGTTTGATAAAATTATTTTGTTTCAAGTGACTTCTGAAACACATTATGAAATTTATAAAAATTTCTACTTCAAGAAAAAGTTTTGATGCAATAACAAGTCTATTTCTCTAAGAAAAAGTTGGATGTCAGCTAGATTTAAAAAAATAACGAAAGAGTTTAGAGAAGGGCATTCATGGAATTTGACATTCCAAACATAAGAAATATGCTAAAATCTATTAAAAGTGTTTTTGCTTCAAAAAGCAAGTCTTATCAAACACCTAGTGTTTATGCTTTCAGAAACAATCAAAACTATTTATGGTGTTTTTCGAAATAGAAACACACAATGGATTATCAAATGGGTCCTTATTAATCCAACGCTAGACAACAAATTTGAAAAGCTTGATTTAGATCCAATAGCTTTGAGGAAATGAAGTATAGATATGCATGCACTCGTGATCCTTCGTTGATTTATAAAGCGTATTTGAGATCCAACAACTTTGAGAAGATGATGTACAAAGTATATATACACTAACGATCCATCGTCAATTTCGTCACAATCTCACAATCCAAGTCAAATCTGTAAATAAAAAAATGGATATAAGAAACTAAAAATCTAAGATCTTACTTGGGTAGTGTGTTTGATGTAGTGGTGTCTATAGTGTCCATTGTTGGATGCACTCCATGTGAATTTTATTAAATCCTAGCCGCTTAAAATACCATGTGCATATATAATCAATTTAAGTGGAAAAAAATAGTTTTGCTTTAAAATGAACCAAACCATGCTATGAGTGGTTAGGATTTAATAGAATCTCCATGACTTGCTTCCATCGGTGAACATCACAGACATTAGCACGTCTGACACACTACTGAAGGAAAATCCAAAAATCTAGTGCGCAAGAAATTTTTTAACAAGAATTTAAGAAAAAACTGTTCACCCTCTTCGTTTCATTGATTTTACGGTTCTACCTCCACTCCAAACTCTGTAGCTTAGAAGGTTTAAAATTCAACAAGCTTCGTCACTTAACAGATGGATGGAGGTCAGTATCGTCATTTAATCTCCCCAAATTTAATATTGTAGATTCTTTCCTCAAAGCCTGACGCCTGATGGGTATGAGAGCTGAGATTGTTTCACAAGCGACATTTCTGTTTTCAAGTGGAGAAAGCTACCTTCCTCTGCAATTTGAATTCCAGAATTTTTTGAGCTTCATCTTTATATGGAAAAGAAACTAGGGTTTCTCTGTTGCTGAGTTAGCAGGTAAGAATAATCATTTTTTCTTTTGTTAATAATTGATGTAAAAAACTTCTTCTTAGGGTTTAACAGTAGACTATCTGTTGTTGAGTTATTCAACTTTTCAACATTTATGGGATTCAGTTATTGTGTTAGAACATCTGGAATCGTTGTTGTATCAACTATGCACTTATGAGTAGAGGCTTCTTCTTTCAACTATTTTCACTGGGTTTTAGTGACGTTTAATAATCCATTGCTTTAGAAAAAGAAAAAAAAAAGTTCGGTTCTTGTGAAACATGTATCATGATGTTTGGGTGTAAATGATATCTGTTTGACTTTTGTTTCTTAGCTGCGGAAGAGGGTACTGTTTGAGTTTTGTTCTCAGCTGCGGAAGTACTGTGAAGGATTTATTTATTTGGAGGATGTTGTCTTGGAATGTGGCTCCAGTGTTGGTTGCTTTTGGATGAAAAATCAATCTTTTTTTTATTTTTTTATTTTTTTAATTTTTTTATGATTGAGATGCTCATGAATTAGACGTGGAATGGCTGTTTGAGGTTTTAGAATCCAATCGTGTCCCAGCATGCCCAATTTGAGGACAGACTGACTTCTGCCTTCAGGAAGTTCTGAAATTCAGGTTTCAATTGATAGATATTGGTCCAGAAAGTTGACTCCTGCTTTCAGAAGTTCCTTGTTGACCAGTTGAGCGCTGCTTGATATTTGTTTTCTTATAATATCATTTCTTTATCTCTGGTTTTCTATTGGGAAATCATTTATGTGCATTCATTCCCTCCTGGGGAGATTCGGCTTGAAGTTTGTATTCTGGTTTAGTTGGTCAAAACATGAAGTTTTGTTGTTTATTTTTAAGGCAATATTTGGGCATTTCTACCTTTGACGAAGTTTTTCTATTAAGTCTTGCAGGTGTTTTGCATGAACACTATCATCATCAATGAATGACACACCATATTGTTTCTAGCAACAAATTCTGTATTGTGATTGGGGATTCATTCAAAGTTCTCTCTCTCTCTCTCTCTCTCTCTCTCTCTCTTGGTTTTGTTTTGCTAAAACACCCTAAGGATATGATGTGCTATATCTAGCTTTAAATTTGAGCAGCCTAAATTCTTGCTATTGTTATCATTAGACATTAATATTGTTATTATTATGTGAAATTCTTTGTGTCACAAGGCTTCGATGGCTTTTTTTTTTTTTTAAAAAAATAATATTAAATGCCCTTTGTACACTCAACATTTTTAGTTATTTGCTACTATTCAATCTTCAAATTGGCAACGTGGCTTAGACAGACGCACACGACTATGGATTAGTTTGTAGAATCAAATTTAGATGGGTTTGGTTGGTATAAAAATAAGAGTTTTTGGTTGTCCACCCTACTTGGCTTTGTTACCAAGATACCCATCCTAGGCAATCTCTTATGGTTTAGCAGTGTCCACGGTCTAAGAACTCTCCTATGAAATATAAAACATCATTCATACATAGCATAGTCCAAGCGGACCACTTAAAATCTTTACTAAACTATGGCTGGCCATCATATTAGCAAATAAATGTATATCAGTGGGCCGAAAAATTGAGATTTTGCAAGATGGAGGAAAAATTCCTTTCATCTTGATCCAACTTGGTGGCCCATCTTGGTTTTTTTAGGGTTCTTATGGGGCTGCAAATTGGTGTCCAGCCTATTATAAACACAGTGGTGGCCGTAGATGTATGAGAAAACAATTGTAAATTTGAGTTCCAATTTGACCCTAAGTTTGAATCCATTGGGTTGAAGAATTGAATATGCAGACTTATAGAACATAAACTATACGACCGTGAAATAAAAAAGGGCGAGCCCATTGCTGAAGGCTTCCACACAGGCAAAGTCTTGGGGGCAGTTCTCCTACTCAGCCTTACGCTAGCAATTTTTTTTTTAGAAGCTGTTTGATGCCTTGACCTCAGGCTACAACTGTGGTCCACCGGCAATTTGGCCTAGGCCCGTCCCTACGACCATGAAATTAATAACAAGAAAATAATTTTGTTTCCATGAAAAGCCTATATCAGACCAAGTTGTTCAATATATATTTGGTCAACATCCATAGAACAGGTGTTAGGATGAAATCACCTTTCAATCTTTGCTATAGATATTGTAGGAGGGTTGTTGATGAAGACTAGGAGGTCTTCCAGCCAAAAGTCTGACAAAAGAGGTTTCTCAAGCGAGGCAGCAAAGTGGGGGACCAAGAGCACTGACATCTCTCTGAAATTGAGCCGAGATATCCTGACTTGATTGAGATTTGGTGTTCTTAACTGAGGTTGGATCGAGATTACAGTCGAACTGAGATCTCGGCCGAGATTTTGGATTTTACAGTTTTCGCTTCCCATCTTGCCTCGGGTTTTGGAGAAAACAAGATATCTCACATGATGTCGGTGAGATCTCGCGAGTTCTCAAACCATGGCAGTGGCCAGCTCTGTCACTTTTCCTTTTATTGCCTAGGATACTATAGAACCACAAAACGATCTGGGCTGACTAAGTCCAGTTGGGTCATTTCATTGGCACAACTAGTGCTTACTCTTCTGCTCCTTCACCACTGTCACTTGATACCTAACCCTGTCAGCTCAGCAAGGCATTTTCCGTACATTCACATGTTGTTTCTAGAGAGCTATAGGAAGGTTTTCTACATGGTAAGTGTTTGCAGTTTGGAATTACGGATGTAATTTTATGATGTCCAGTGGGGGTGATTGCTTCTCAATTTTACCCTGTTAGAGACTATTCTCTTTCCCACTCTTTCTAGCCTAATCCAAGGCTTGGCAGTATTTCCTAGTGGTTATTCTGAAAGTTCCTCTCAGATGTTAAATGCATGACCAGTGGGAGTCATGATCACAGCAGTAATCTTGCCTTGTAGAGTTCCAGAAGAAAATTAAAAGCAAAACCTCCTGTGACATTTGTTGGTGCTATGTAAAGTTATGATTATCTAGATTATGGTGGCATTTTCTTTTGGGATGAAATCTATTGGGAGATATCAGTGGTTTGTTTTTGCTCAGATCTTTCTCATTCTGTGTGAAAATGCTAACAATTCTACTAGCAGTGTGTGTTCCTAATCCTACGTATAGCTTAGGTCTAAAAGCTTTGTCTGCTTTCGTACGGTTATTGAGTTTTGGGTCCATTGATGATGAACTGGATCAGTCAGCATGAGAATCCACTTTGGGCGTATGTGAGTTGGAGGCCTTTGGGCTCTAACCTTGACCAGCAGAACAAGACAGGATTAAGTTATGTATGTCTGGACTGTGAATTACCTTATGTAACAAATCGTTGTTACCTTAGTCATCTCCCTATATTTATTATTAATTAGAATAATTGTCACTGTTGTTATCATTACAATCACAAAGTTGTGTACAAGGTCATTATGAAACTCAATCTAAACAGCCCAAGTATTTTCTAGTTGCCAGATGTGAGCCCAATTTCGTGATATTTATATCCCATACTTCTCTGCTCAATTATAAAGTTTTAGTCCAGTCAGAGATTGCCAAATGGCAAAATGAAGCTTCAAGAATTTAGGACAGTTGGAGTGTGCACAGTAAAGTTGGGGTATTATAGGTGTTCCTGAACATACATGGAGATGTATGTCAATACATGGGAGGATATTTGATTGAGTTTAGAGTCTAAAATTGAGGTGTGGCTGATCAAGACTATGTCCCTTCTATCCAGTGGTTGGGAATTGGTGACTCATCTGTTTATGTGGCACATCAGTGTGGACTGTGGCTTGCTTAATTGGCAATCAAAATGAATTTTGCCTATTATATTGTGGCTGATGTTGAGGATGATAAGAAGTATATTACATTTTAGAGAGAAATTTCTTGTTATATAATGGGTGGGTACGGGATATTCTGGTTTGTTTGCCTCTTGTCTCATCATGAAAGTGCTGACTGATGCTTATTTTATTTTGGGAGTACGTTAGCCCTCTAGGATCTGTTGTCTACAGCAAACATTTTTATTACTCTGATTATCGCTTCTTATCTCACGCTGATTGCATGCAGCCTGTTCTTTTCTTGGTGGATTTGTCATTCTCTTTCTATTAGTTTCTTGTTAAAGTGGCTGTTATTTTTGCTTGTCACATTTATTATGGAATGATTAATAAACTAATTGATTCGATTCTCAGAAGGATGCTCGAAATCCATCATTAACAGAAAGGTTTTTGCCATTCCTTGAATAGGATGGCAACTGAGAGTCCTGTGCGACTGGTGGAATCCACTAGTGCTAGAAACTGGTCCTCTTCCAAGGAGGCTGCAACATTTGTGTCGTCTTCAAATACTATGGCAGCAGAAGACTTGGGATTGCTGTTGAATAGTCAGGGGTTTCATATAACTGGGAGGGATGTGGTCCCTAATCGGAGTGGTAGTGCACCTCCTAGCATGGAGGGATCTTTAATTGCCGTGGGGAACCTTCTAGCTCAGAACTCCAGTCTGGATACAAACTTGGCAAGTTTAAAGAGTGCTATTGAAAATTGTGAGTCTGAGGAGCAACTCCGTGCGGATCCAGCTTATTTGGCATATTACTGTTCCAATGTGAACTTGAACCCCAGACTTCCTCCACCTCTTATCTCACGGGAAAATCGCCGTTTGGTGAAACATATTGGTGGCTTTGGCAATAGATGGAGATTGACTTCATTTGATGACAGTGGCAACGGATCTGTACACTTGTCTCGAGGTACCCTTTCTACCCATGCAGAGGAGCCAGAGGATGATCAATCACCCACACACCTGCTTGGTGATTGGGCAGACAGGAGTAGTCTTTTTACAGAGCATACAAATTCTTTGGCAGGTCGGCACAAGAGTCTGGTTGATCTTATACAGGTGTGAAACTTAAAATGAAAACTTTCTTCCATGTTGATTCTTCTCTCCATATGTTGTAATCTTCTGTGTTGCAAGGATGAGATAAGATCAAGTTTTCTGTTGCATTCCTTTCTTGTTAATTGCTTTTGCTTGGTTATTTGAAATTTTGACTGTTCATTTTATCTTTAGGATTCTGGATCTTTTTTTCACCCTTGCCAGTTTTGTGCTGCTGTACTTTTATAAATTGTGGTTGACTGGAATTAACCACTAAAAATTTTGGGTTTAGGGTTTCTGTGTTGGTGTTGTTACTAAATATATTAAGTGAAGGACTTTATTTTATTTGCATCTTGCAGGAAGACTTCCCTCGCACTCCATCTCCTGTGTATAACCAGTCTCGTTCTTCCAGCCATGCAGCCACAGAGGATGGAGTTGATCATGATCCCCTTGTCACCTCTGTACATGATCCATCCAGTAGTACAGCAAAGTTGCTGGAGCTGAATGTGGGCTCTGGTGGCGTTTCGCATTCTGTTGGAATAAATGGTGATTCTTCTTCCGTTGTTTTGAGTTCGTCACCCCCTCATGGGATGGGAAGCCCCCATGCCAGCCAGATAGGAGGGTCAAGTAGTGTAGGTACCAGTTTGGAAGATGATGTCTTAATTACCGGCATGACTAATCCAGATGTTGTGAGTATCAACTCTGAATTAAAAGCTCTTGAGATATCCAGCCTGCCAAATGCAGATCACAGGAATCGACAAGAATGGCAACATCCTCAGTTAAACAATTCACAGCAGCATAATTTGCACCCTCAACGAGGCACTGCATCACAAGTTCAGGGTGGCCAATCCCAGTTAATCTCTCAAGGAATGCACCGTCAATACATTGGTAATGATCAATTTTCTCTTGGTCATCCCAAATTCTCAGCAGTTGAGGGACAGCTACCACTTCAGTCTTCTGGAATGATACCTCCCCTATATGCCACTGCAACAGCCTACATGGCTTCAGGAAATCCATTTTACCCTAATTTGCAGCCGTCAGGATTATTTGCTCCTCAATATGGTTTAGGCGGATTTGCTTTAAACACTGCTCTTCTTCCTCCATTTGTGGCTGGATATCCTCCTCAGAGTGCTATGTCAGTGGCTTTTGATGGTTCTGCTGGTCCTAGCTTTAGTGCTCGACCTACTGTTGTTTCTACCGGGGGAAGCATGGCACCTGGAGTTGATTTGCAACATATGTACAAGCTTTATGGTTTAACACTGCAGCCACATTTTGATCCTCTTTATATGCCGTACATTCAGCATTCTTCTGATGATGCATATCCATTGGCATCTAGAATCATGAGGAGCCAGGTGGATACTTTTGATCCACAGAAAGCCTCTTCTGCTGCTGCTCATCCAGTAGATCAAAAGTCGCAGTATCCAAGAAATGTGGGTGTAACAATCCCAAGCCAAAGAAATGGAGGAATTAGTAGTTCAAATATATATGGTGGGCCTCCTGATGTGGGTGTCTTGATGCAGTTCCCAACCTCACCGCTTGCTAGTCCAGTAATGCCAGGATCCCCAATTGATCGGACGAGTCTGCCTGGGAGGAGAAATGAAATAAGATTTCCAGTAGGTTCTAGTAGAAATCCAGGGGTATATGCTGGATTGCGCGGACAAAGAGGGATGGAGAGGTTTGATGACCCAAAGACATATTCTTTCCTTGAAGAGCTGAAATCTAGTAAAGCCCGGAGATTTGAACTATCTGACATTGCTGGACGCATTGTTGAATTCAGGCAATCTTTTGTACTTCCAGTGGTGTAGTTTATTTTTTTCCTTTTCATTTAGCTAATAATGTTGCATTATTGTTTCCCATCCATAGAAATCATTATCTTTTGCTTGTTTACTTCAGTTCTGATCAACATGGGAGTCGGTTCATTCAGCAGAAGTTAGAAACCTGTAGCATTGAGGAGAAGACGTCTGTATTTAAAGAAGTTCTTCCACATGCGTCAAAATTGATGATAGATGTTTTTGGGAATTATGTTATTCAAAAGGTATGATCCCTCTAACTTATTTGAGTAGACTGTCATTTTTGCACTTCGTGATCAGATACTTTTGATTCTGTAACTGTACATTCTACTTCTTTCAGTTTTTCGAGCATGGGAGCCTTGAACAGAGAAAAGAACTTGCAAATCAACTTAGTGGTCATATATTGCCTTTAAGTCTTCAGATGTATGGCTGTCGTGTTATCCAGAAGGTATGTCAAATGCTGTTAATATTGTTTCTGCCTGATGTCTTTTAATTTCATGTTACCAAATAAATGTTCAAAAGGCTTTCTAGTACAGATCCAGCTACCTGTTTCTTGAAGAAGAGGCCCAAATAGGGTGTTGGAGCCAAGGTTATCAAGAGGCAAGATGACTAAGGCGGTTGGGGCACTGCTTAAGCGCCTTGGTGACAAGGCAGCCGGCAAGGCGTTTGAGTATATACTTTTTTTTTTGTTTTTGATACAACTAGTTTACACCCCCCCCCCGGCGAACCCAAAAAAAAAGCTTGCATATGCCCCAAAAAAATCATCATCCCATTCAGCATGTCATGTAGAAATCAGCGTATTTTTTCTTCGTTTTAATTTTTTTGGGTAGTTGGGTACAGGAGTGATCATGGACTCATAGTCAAAATTGTATAAAATCAGCAATACTCTGAGAAAAGCTCGAATATTGAAATCAGGAAATTTATAACAGATTAACAATAAAGGAGAACAAGAAAAGAACCAAAGGTGCTGCTGTTTAGCATGTATACTTGAATGAAAGGCTGTCAAACAGGAAATTCAATAACAGATTAACAATATTTGAATTTTTAAAAGCTTGTGTATCTGAATGAATCAATGAAGAATAAGGAAAGAGGAAAACAAGAAAAAAGGAGCTGCTGTTTCACATTAAAAATTACAATAAAGAAGGACGAACAAGATAAGAACCGAAAAAGGAAAAAAGGGAGATACCTTGGGCTGTTTAGTATAGAACAGAGGAAACAGAAGCTTCTTAGTCTTCTTTTTCTCGGACAAATACAGAACAAAGCTGCTGCTATTGCAAGGGTTGGAGAATGGAGAAAGAAGTCAAAAAAGGACGCTGCTGCTGTTGCAAGGGCTGCTGCTGCGCATAAATCAGAAAATGAAGAGCTGCTAACAAGGGCTGCTCGGTTGAAGAAGAATAGAAGAGTTGGCTGGATGGAGAAGAATAGTCGATTGGATGAATGGATGGAGAAGAAGAGTCGACTTGATGGAGACGAACACTTCTGGTGTTCTGCTATTTGAACTCTAGAGAAGAGGGTAGTCTGATAGTCTCTTTTTTTTTTTCTTTTTTTTTTCTTCTTCCTCTCTCTTCTCCTTTTTATGTATAGGGGGTAGGGGATGGGGTTATTACATATGCCATCAGCAAGGGTCGAACCGAGTTAGCAGCATAGACAAAGATGGATTTGTGAATGAGAAATACAAGTTTTCTATATTCATAGGAATCCATGGGAGAATAGCAAATGGCTCCAGGGGGCTCCCCGCAATCAAATGGAACTCATCCAAAAACTCCTGCCATATACAACCCGTGTTGTAGTCTGGATGTGCGAGCTCATTTCTGAGAAATGGGAGCTTGCGGAGGCCCTCTTCACTAGGTGTTGGTCTTTCCAATCGAGCAACCTTGGTCTGATAGTCTCTACTTGATGAGGAAGAAAGCCCTCTTTCAGTTAAGTTTTGATATTTTTTCCCGCTTTAATCTCAGGATGATCCCATGCTTCTTGGTGCATGGGATTGTTACCTACATTATATATTATTTATTTACATTGGTTTTCATTCCAAAATTATATTTATGTATATAATTTGATGGTCTAAAAGAAATCCAGAAAAAAGTTCTAGGTTCAAGGTTTAAAAAAAATGATCCCTTTAGCGTCTAGGTGGTAATAAGGTGCACAAGGCACGGCACCTCCTAGGAGATAAAGCGGCCAATTTTTTGCATGTCAACAAAGTGCTTGAGTGCCTATGGGCCAAAAAAGTGCCTAGGTGCCAAGACGGCTGCCAAGGTGCGCCTTGGCAGACACCTTGACTACAATAATTGGAGCTGCTGCCCAGGGGAAATATTCCCCCCTTTTTCCCTTAGGTTCTTTGTTTTTCAGTTGGGCTGTACCAAACATGTATTTCTATCCTATACTTTCAGTCCTTATTTCAGTCTTTTAATTGTGTTTTAATGTCAGTTTGAGCCTTAGGAGGCCTGCACAGTTTGGAGGGTTACATTTCTTCTTTAATTAGGACCTCCAATTCCTGAACGTATTGAAGCATATTTTAGAAGCTTATTTGCACTCCCTTGAGGAGGAACACAAATACAGATTAGAGTTTTTGCAATCCTACTTTTGCATTAGTGTTTTGTTCCACTTATGGAAGGTTAGTCTGGTGCTTAAGTATACAACTCTATTGGTTGTTGATGTTTGAAGTCACGGACTGGAATTTTAGCGGTTTCAAGTCCTAGGTGCTTAAGAATTTTGATGGATGGTTCCTGATTCTTGTTTTAGGTTGTGAATCCTGACTGCCATCTCCGTAATCACTCAGTCCATTGAAGCACAAGAAGTAGATCACGACCCCTTTCCCTCTTTTCCCTTTTGTGATGTGAACTGGATCTAGGACCACCCAAAGAGGGCCAGGGAGGGTACCAGTACCCATGCGGCCCTACCAGCAACCCAGGCAATTTCAGCCAGCATAGGGGTATTTTTGGTAATTTTGCTACATTTCGGTTGAGTCCACTTAGGGTTCAGTTGGGTCCAGTATGTTTGTGAGACGCTAGATCTGCTTCTGTTTTTTGAGTTTGAGTCATTATTTGTTAGGTTATTAAAGAGTCCTTGTTAAGTTAGGATTCCTAAATCATAAGGGAGTCCTCTAGTTTTGTTCTACTTCTTGCAAGGTTTCCATGTTTACTCTTAGATTTCAATTTGGAGCCTTCAAAAGTGAGATATGAAAGAATCATTGTGTGAGTATAAGTCCTTAGTCCAAGTAGGAGTTTTAGTTTGATTTGTTTCTAAAGTAGAGTCCTAGTCTAAGTTCCTACTAAAGGCTATGAATATAAATAAGCCTTATTATAATGTAATGTTCAAAGTTTATGATTAATGCAATACAACTGGGATTTGAAGGAGCAAGCCAGGAGTTGTTGGTTCCCTTAAAGGGAGCCTGCGGCAGCTTTAGAGAGAGAACTTCTGCAGAATTTAAAGAAGACCTTGTATCCTTGCAACATTTAAGTACGTACGAGATCCCCCAACCCCCAGCCTACCCGTCCCCTTCTTCTTCCATCCCCAAGCCCTACCCTTTTCCCCTAACCTTAGTTCTGCAACCCCCAGCAATCGCAAGCCACTCTCAAAATTAAACCCTGCGGCAGCCCCTATTCCCCTCTCTGAATTCTAATCCCTTAACCCCCTATGATGTAAACCAGGTCTAGGGTTAGGGGTATTTTGGTCAATTCCCTAGACTTAGGGTTTACCCCAGGATGTTCCTGCAAAAGACAGAAGCGTTTTAGGGTTTCTAATGGGGTTTACAGCCTTCTGAAACTTAATTTCAGATCTGAATCCTTTTGTAAATTGAAGTTCAGATTTTGAAAAATTCTGCAACTCTAAATTTTCTGCAATTCTCAAGGCTGAAGATGAAGTGCAGAATTGTTAAAGTGACTGAAATAGCACAGAACAGCAGGGAATAATGTTAGGACTTGGGTCTAGGGCTTCCTCCGATCCTAGTGGAAGTGCAGGGGTTGGAGAAGGAGCTGGGAATCAGGTTTTCCTTGAGAGGTTAGCATTGGGTTGCTGAGGGAGAGGAAGAGCGGAAGGGTGGCCTGCTGGTGCTAGGGTAAGTAGGGGAAGGGGCTGTGGAAGTTGTGGGGGTTAGGGGAGGGCCCCATGATAGTTGTGGGGTTGGGAAATCTTTCTGTGAAGGCACAGCAGCAAGGGGGGAATGCTTTCTATGGTGCACAAGAAAAGGGAGGAGTGGGAGAGGCTGGGAATGGAGGAGAGGGGATTCTCTTACTTACTTGATGGCTTGATGGCTTTGATGACGACTTGGAACTGCTGGATTGTTGAAGAAGATGAAGTATTTTAAGCAAAACACTCTACCAAGGCCTACCTAATAAGTAGACTATGGTCCTCAACTCAATCAATTGTTAACACTCATAAATAACATTGCAAGAAGGGGATATTTATAGCTTAAAATAACAAACTTTGACTCCAACTGGGATCTCCTTACTAATAGGTCCCATTACATATTGGACTGGACTCTTATCCAAAACTCCTAACCATGGTTGTCGAGGAGGCAAGGTGACCAAAGCGACTAGGGCTCTGCCTAGGTGATTAGGCGACAAAGCGGCCCCTAGGCGGCAGTAAGGTGACCAAAGCGGTTGGGTCTAATTTTTACTTTTAAACTAATAAATTTCTATTATAAGCTAAACAAATATTCAAGAATCACATTAATAAAAAAAAGAAGAAAGCATTCAAGAATCATAATTATGAAAGATTATCAAAAAAAGAACACAAACATAAGTTCATCTCATCAAACATTATAACATATGACCATGAACTATATAAAATTATAAGTATTTTGACATAAGTATGAAAATGAAAGTAGTAATTTTGCACTTTTACTTACCTCTATGATAGTGTGATGCCAAATAAGTGCCTTGTCCATCTAGTGATTCATTGATTCCTGATTCCGAAAAGACTAACTATTAAATTTGTACATGGCTTTGTAGAATAAAATTTGATTGAAAAAAAATAGTATTCTATACAAAATGTCAAAAAACTGACCACTTTGGCGTCTAGGTGCCAATAAGGTGCACAAGGTGACAAATCGGTAGCAATTAGGCGAAAAAGTGGCTGGAAAACTTAATGTCAACAAAACGATGGCAAATAAGGTGTTGAAAACTGCCTTACCGCATCTAGGTGGATGCTTTGAAAACCATGCTCCTAACATATATGATGAGATTACTTATCTAAACTACTAAATAGGACTCGCTCAAAATGCAACTTCTTTTTTTTTTCCAAACAAATCCAAGGCTGACTCAAACTGACTCAATGAAATTGTAATAAAGTTTAAATTAATTTTAGTGGTAAATAAGGGCTAAAATGCCCAAAATACCCCTCATAAGAGTTTGGCCAGCCTATGGAGGTTTCTTGGAGCCTTCTTGGGGGCCCCACTTAGGGTTTTGGCCAAGAGGGGTCCTTGTGTTAACATCACCCTACCTTCTCGAACCCTAGACTACTAATCCCAGCCCCTCTTCTTCTTCCTCTTCAAAGCTTGTGGCACTTCTGGAAATTCCAGAACTTAAAAGACCTGAAAACCTAAGCCCTAGGCTTTCCCCTACCCAAGACCTATCCCTATTAGGAATTAGAATCCCTTCCCCATACCCTTAACCTTCAATCCTAGGTTTCAACCCTCCCTTCCCCTCTAAACCCTAGAAAACTCTGAAATTCATCTTCTTCCTTGGAAACCCTAAAAGCTTCAGAACCCTAAATGTCCTTAACTCCTCATCTAAACTTCAAGCCCTTTTAGATTTTAGCATCCCTATCACCTACTCAGCACTCAACGTAACCCTAGCGCCAATCCAAATCCTAGAAACCCTAGATTCTTAAAACCCTAATTTCCAAAACCCTATCCTTTTAGTTTCGGTCTGAAAATAAAATTGCAGCTAAGGAACAACATTGTTATTTAAACTCTAGCCTCCAAACCCTAGCAGAACATAACCTACCCCTTTCCCACCCCTACAACCCCTTAATGAGCCTATTCCCTTCAACAGCAGGATACTCTAAACCCTGATTGACTGCTGATTCACTTATAGAGGATCCTTTGGTCGACCTGGATTGTGCTTTCCTTCAATCAATCAAACTCTAGATCCTGTTTCGCATTACCTTATTTTGCTTTGTTCTAAGCCAAGAAACCTTAGCCGAGCCTTTTTTCCCTTTAGGACCCAGAAACCTTGTAATTTTAGAATTAACCATCAATTTTGTTCTAGATTTATTGTACTTTTTCCCTCATGTGTCCTTAATTTTGATCGTAGTTTGGCTCACTCTGTCAGGATAATTTACAGGATTCAATAATCTTTTGCAAATTGCGAACTCCATCACCAAGAGCCTAAATTTAGGATAGTTTACCCATTGGAATGTCCAAACTTGGTTCATTCCCCTACATCCTTTCCAAGTATCAGCGCATTTGACAACTGTAAATCCCTTGAAGTTTCACGTACACCAGACAACCCAGGGACATCTTTTGAGATCCCTCTGTTTTCACCCCAGGGACACCATAACCAAACTACAAGACAAAGGTTGGTTTGACAGGATCACTCTCAGTTTCTACTTTCTTCTCTGCTGCTTGGCTAGTTACAGAGATCCGTGATTATAACAACATATTCTCCTACAAATCCATCAGCAATGTCATGGCTTGTATCATAGTGGGTTTCTATTTGCCCTCAGTATGTTGAGGATGCAATGTACGTGTGAACTGTGAAGGATTATACTCATTTCTTCTCTAATTGTATGACCTGGCAACCATATGTCCTACACTTTGAGACCAATGCATGGTTGCTCCATGCCTCTTTAGTACTTAAAGTGGGACCAATTCTGGACTCATAGTTCTTTATTATTAGTATTTATTAATTACTAGACATTCTATTAGGATTTTAGGAGGGATTAGATGATCTTTTAGAAAATTATGTACTTATAATCATGAATCTCTGGCAATACATTTGAATGAGGCTACTTCACACTGGCCTTAAAAGCGCCGAGTTGTCAAACATAAGTAGCCCTCTTCATACTGAAACTGGGAGACAGCAGTTCATATTATTTTTATTTGTATTACTCTGGAAAAGTAGATTTATGCCTTTTTTTTTTTGAGAAGTTATGGGAGACCTCTTTTCTTTACATCCAACTGAATCCTATGTGCTGAGATCCAACCAAATGCTACATTTGTAATTTTATCTTTTTCCTGGTCAGACTTTGATATGCTTTGCAATTCTTATCACTTTCCTCATCAGAATTTGATTTTCTTGATATTTGGGTTCTGTGCCATATTTGGTGTAGGCACTTGAGGTTATTGAGTTGGATCAGAAAATAAAGCTTGTACTTGAACTCGATGGGAATGTGATGAGATGTGTACGTGATCAAAATGGAAATCATGTAATACAGAAATGCATCGAGTGTGTTCCAGCACAGAAAATAGGATTTATTATTTCTGCTTTTCGCGGTCAAGTTGCTGCACTTTCCACGCATCCATATGGTTGCCGTGTTATCCAAGTAAGTGGAAATAAGGGTAATTCTTATTAAGGTTTCATGTATCACTTCCATCATTTCTTTATGTACCTGCTTTTGCTTTTCATCTGGAGAAGAGAATTCTGGAGCATTGTACAGATGATCTGCAAAGTCAATGTATAGTGGATGAAATCTTGGAATCTGCTTCTGCCCTTGCACAAGATCAGTATGGCAATTATGTTACACAGGTTGGTTTTGTTTGCTTGTCACCATCTGATTCCTCTCTGATTGATGACCAAGATGTTGTAACTTATGTTGTGAAAATCTGCAGGTTCACTAGTTACTGTGTAATCTAATATGTTAATATTTAGTTTAGGTGTATCATACATGTTGTAACTTATGTTGTGAAAATCTGCAGGTTCACTAGTTACTGTCTAATCTAATATGTTAATATTTAGTTTAGGTGTATCATACATGTATTATGACATACTGAAACCTTATTGTTTAGATAAAAACGATTTTGGCCACATATATCAGTGGCAGCAATCAGCATACTTGAGTAATCTCATGCTCCAGTTCTGTATGTTTATAATTGAGAGTCTTGGGGCTCGTATGTCTCATTTCTTGTGTGTTTTGAAGTGTTAGTTTAAATTTAGCTGTGTTCTTCCTTGTTTTGTTTTGTTTTTTGTTTTTCTGTTTTTTTGTTTTTTTGTTTTTTTTTCCCCTGATTTATAATGCATTACTTTTGTTGCATAAGATATCTTGACTCAGACCAGCAGCTAAAAAATATTGAAGAAGGGTGAAAAAGGGGATTTATCAGTAGCCATAGTTATCAGGGTGGGAAGGTGACTTTGGTGTTTTAGGGCCTTCCTATGTGCCCTGGCGATAGGGTGGCTGCATGGCTTTGCCTCAATGATCAAGGCTGCTTCTTTTTTATTTTTATTATAATAAATACCACTAGTTTTGGTTTGCCAAACCTGGTTTCCAAGGCTTTGCCCATACTAATCTGGTGTTCGACCCGGGTCGCACACCTGGTTGTGGTGGGTAAGTTTCCCAGCGGGGATTTTTTGCATCCACAAGGTTTCGATAAATACCACTATTTTATTTGGCAACATTTGCTTATAAAAAGTTGTATAGTTCTACTTATATGCTAAATGAATATTAAAGAATCATACCAGTGCAAGATATTCATCAGAAAACTAATTAGCAAACAGAAAAACTAATTAGAAAACTAAGTTCATTATGCTATTAGAGCTGTATGGTAAACCACAACTCATCCACTGATTCTTCAACATCAGTCGGTTTGGACCTCCACTTAGTTTCACCCAAGCTTCATCCTGGTCATGGATAGATTACTCAGGTTCAGGTCCATAAGTAGTGACAATTGCCCTATGAAGACCCTTTCCGGGCCTTGGCTTGTCTTATGAGTCTGAATTTCATATTTCCGTATGTGAAAAGAAGTATATATATCTCCATATACTAGATGCTCACTAATGAGTATTGCATCTTCCAAATTGTAACCTTCCCATGGCATATAGGCTACTAATATGTTTTTTCCCAGAGTGAGTTCGCCACCAACCGTAGCGGCACCGTCCGCTTAAATTTGCCCCTTTTAAACTCCAATCTGTTTTTTATTCATAGTTGGGAGTTTTTACGACATAATAGATTGGTGCCTTTGGATAAACTGGATATAAAAATGGAAGTATGAAATGATATTATAACTTAATTAAGTACAAAGGAAAAAAATGCTGGCAAAATATTTGTCTACAGTAACAGAAAAAGAAAGTTGAGTAAATCAGATAAAACAATAAAGAGGGGGGGGGGTGATATTAGCTCTCAATTTGAAAACCAGATAAAAGCAGGGATAAATATTCAAATGTGTGGATCAGATTGTTTATTTTGCAACATGACAATGTCCAAGCTGCTCAAAACGACAGGCATGGGGAAGTCATTGCATGTCAGAAATGAAAATAATAAAGGATAAAACAAAAATGAATTTAAAAAACATGAAGAAGCTGTGACGGGTTACCTGAGAGATGGCAGGGATTTCATGTGGGGTAGTGGAAAAAAAGTAAAGAAAATAATTGAGAAGAAAAAAGGGAAAAGAAAATAAGGCATGACACTTGTGGAGGTTGGCGATGAGTTGTAGAGAATCTAGAGATAGAAAAAAATGAGGAAGAAGATAAGGGCAAACAGCTTGTCAATGGAGGCTGGAGATAGGTAGTAGAGACAGAGGTCCAACCCTCCAAAGAAGGCCAAGGCAATGCCTTGATAATAATGCTGCCTGACATAGGAAGAAATTAGGGTACATAACTTATTGCGGGATTCTGGAGCTATTGCTGCTGCTTCTCGTTTTCTCTCACTTGTCTTTTTTCTATTGGCCAAGAACCAACCCTCCAAATAAGGCCAAGGCAATGCCTTGATGATAATGCTGCCTGGCAGAGGAAGAAATTAGGGTACATAACTTATTGCGGGAGTCTGGAGCTATTGCTGCTGCTTCTCGTTTTCTCTCACTTGTCTTTTTTCTATTGGCCAAGAACCAACCCTCCAAATAAGGCAAAGGCAATGCCTTGATAATAATGCTGCCTGATGGTTTTTTTTTGGTGGGGGGGGGGGGTTAAGATTGGTTCGTAATGTGTGGATGGAAATGGTCTTATTTTTGCATGGTTCAAGATCTGGCCAAGATCTCAGAAATATCAGATGAGATGTTTAAGAAAACGTCGACTCGGGATCTAGGTAATATCTTGGTATCATGGTGAGATCTTGGCATGATGTAAACGGAATTGGCAACCTTAGGGCACCTCAGATTTGAGCCCTAAAATAGACCCCGGAAGGTGCACCCATGCGCTGGCCAAACCATATGAGGGGCAAAAGTGGTATTTTACCACCCCTTGTGGAGTCCAAAAAGCTTCCAGTTGAGCCCAAATGATATTAGCATGCAATATCTACTTTTTGTTTTTTATTGAACAATTGGTTAAGATTATCAGTCTAGTTAGGAGCCCCAGTTAGAGAAGGGATCTCCCTAATTGTACTCCACTTTCTGCCAGGAGTCTAGATCTATCATTTGTTTTGAGTTTGAGTCCTTGGTTAACAAGTTATCGAAGAGTCTTTGTCTCGGTAGGAGTCCTAGTTGGGATCCAATTTGCAAGTAAGATTCCTTCTGGAAGTTGGTTGTTTATTTTGCAAGTTATCTTTGTTAAGGAGTTCTCTCCTTTTCTAGTTGTTTGAGAGTCCTTTTAAAAATTGTTGAGTTGTAATTGGATTCCGTAAGTTGAGTGTTAGTTGGTTTCCCTCAATTTGTAAGGCTATAAAAAGCCCCCACCTCATTGTAAGCAAATCAGTTTTGGATATTGATTAAAGAATTAGACTTGGAGTCATAGGGAACAATGCCCGGGTTTTTGCAATTGATCAACAGCCTCCTTCATCTCAAGTTCTTCTTCATCTCTTCCAAAACCTGCGGCAGCCATAGAAGAGTCCAATTTTCTGCAATTGATCAACAGCCTCCTTTCCTTACTAGTAAGTACTGCATTCCCAACCCCCTCCCTAGCCTTCCCTTTTATTCCCCCTTCCATAATTCTGGCCATATTTCTATGATGCGATGTCTCCAAGCCACCTTTCATTTTTGGCTCTGCATCCCAAGACAAGAGGTACATTCTCCTCTCCAGGGGGGCTGGTCTACGGGAATTTCACGAAGTTAGACTCCATTTTCTAATTTCATGCTTTTATTGCTCTCTCTTTTACTAAATTTTGTGTATATTAGGGTATTTTAGTATGCGGTATCCTATCAACCTAAGGTCCAAAGTCAAACTCGTTGTTTTTTGGTTTTACCAAATGTGATGGTGCCATTATGTTTATCTGGTCCATTATAGGATTGCATACTTGGTCACCCGATGCTATGGAGGGTCCCACTCCAGTATCCGCTTCGATTCATGGCACCAACTCCCAAGACCTCTGAAAAATTCGGTTTTTGACTGAAAGGTTGGGGTCGAAACTGAGTTCTCAAATAGTGGTTTGTTGTTTAATTAATGTTACAATACCAAGAGCAAGGAAACCAGTGCCTACAAAAGAAAAAGAAGAGTAAGAAGGGATAACAGTATGTTTGGCACATTGATGAAAGATGAGTTGCTAGCAGTTGCTCATACACATAATATGTATAGGAATTTTTTGGGGGGGGGGGGGGGGTGAATCTTTGTATGGGACTTTGATCATCACGATATCTATCCGTAGTCTTATAACTTGGAAAACTGGATTCCTGAACAAGAGATCTCAGTTCACTAATTCAGCTGCAATGTATGTCATGGCCCAATACTCAGACTTGATACTGGATCGAGCCATTTTAGCTTGTATCTTAACCTCTTATTGTGTCAAGATTACCTCCAACAAGAGTATTGTATCAGGTACTCAATCTTTGATCACCATCAACACCAACCCTCTCAGCATTAGAATGTTTGGCAGTGACATGAACATGTGATCATTAAAAAAGAGCGTCTGAATGCACGAGACTTCTGCTATTGCACGGTCTGGGAGGGCAAATATGCATAACTGTGCCCCCTTCAATTTGTTGGAGGTTGTTTTCAAGTTTTGAACTTGCAACCATTTGCTTTAATAATTCAAGATACAACACACTGCCTCCTACTGGACGGGGCTAGGCTTTTCAACCATCTAACCATCAACAAATGAAATGTCTAGTCTAGTGATATTAAGACATACAAGTGTACCAACTGTCTCTATTGATGCTTGCCTTTGTATTCCTTCTTTCCAGAAACACCAACTTATTGATAGTGTAACGTAGCCTTGAAACTGGGAACCAATCAAGGGCCATAATCAAGATCTTAACAGCAAGACTGAACCAGCAAGGGTAGAACTTGAGCCAAACTGTTTAGAAGTATAAGGCTGTGGTGATCTGATGGGCATAGTGCTTGAGGTCAGTGCTTGACAAGGTGAGACCTAGGACTGGTTGTAGTTTGGTGAAGTTTGGAGTCTTCCTAGGACTATTTGACGGCATTGATGAAAATTTCGTTTATATAAATTAATTTTCATGACTGGGCGCTAATATCCATATTTATAGGGATGATTGCACTATAATCAAGTAAATGCATTGCGATGTCGTGTTTAAAAGTTAGTATTTGGAGTGATACCATTTATGGAGTCTAGAATTTCTAATTTCAAGCATGTGAATACATTGTCATTTTCAGGCTTTTTTTTTTGGTGGTGCATTTTGACTTCCTCTTATGTATGATGCCCTGCTTGCAGCATGTATTGGAAAGAGGAAATCCACAGGAAAGAACCCAAATTATTAGAAAATTGTCTGGGAGAATTGTACAAATGAGCCAGCATAAGTTTGCATCAAATGTTGTTGAGAAGTGTTTGCAGCATGGTGATGCTGCTGAACGAGAACTCTTGATTGAGGAGATTGTTGGACAGACTGAGGGAAATGATAATTTATTGGTAAGTTCTTGTTATTTTCTTCTCTTATCTTGTGTTGCTATTGATGGGGTGGGTGCATGGGTGACTTTTCTTCTCCATGTAATGGGCCTAAAACACCCACAAAATCTGCCAAAATAGCTTCCTTGTCAGCTATTGGTTGATGCCTACATGGGCTGGAAAATACGGGCTCAAGTATATCCATTTTATGGGCCAAGTATGGAGTTAACTATGACTTGTTGATGGCCAGAAAAAAGGCATTGGTTGGCCTGATTATAACTCAAACCAACAGGACTAATTAGTACTTGCGGGCTGCCCTGGGTCCCAGACGATATTTGACTTAACAAAGTACTAAATGCCTTTTTCATTCATCCCCAAAAAAAGAAAAGAAAAGAAAAGAAAAGAAAAGAAAAGAAAAGAAAAGAAAAGAAAAAGAAAAAGAAAAAGACCTGCCTTTAACTCTTGTCATTAGTAATAAGGAGTGATGACAGTAATTCTGCTCCTGTGATGTGTTGGCATCAACTTTTGGGTTTTGTCATTAGAGAACAATTGCAGCACCTTTTTATCTTCTTATATATTTCAGTGGGAACCATGTGTTTTTGCTAAAATTTATTGTTCATGTTATCCTAGTCATTGGAATAGATCCAATGCTCCTTTTCAGGTTAGGCAGTCTGATGTTCAGGGACCAGCTCTGAATTCCTTGTCTAATTATCGTTATGTTGTTTTCTTTTCCTATGACTACCCTAGGTCCATCTAGACTTTTTGCTAAAAGAAATGTCTATGATGCTTCTATGTTTTTTTATAATTGATTTGGACTCAGTTTAATATGTGCATTCAGATTGTCTGTTTTGATGATCCTGGTACCTGGTGAATGAATAATGTAATCTCAATTGATTGAGGGCTAGCAACCAAGATCTAGGCAATAACCTGCCTCAAATTAGGGCAACTTAGGGGTGATTTTGGTTAGGGTCTTTGGGGTAGCTTTTGTGATATGGGCTTAAATGTTAGGTTTTTTGAGATGGTTGACGTGGAATGGTTAGGTGGACTCATATTGGAGGATGATTTTAAGTTTGAATGAGTTTGGGTTAGGTTTCAGATGAGAAATGTGAATTCTTGTGAGTGTAGTAATCAATGGAAATTGACTATTAAGGGTTTGGGGAACTTGGAGTTTTTTGTTTGGGTGAGACTTGGTTTGAACCTAGTTGGTATGGTCTAGGAGATGCTCCAGTTTAGAAGGTTTAATTCCAATGGTTGACTTTTGAAATATGGGGTTTCTTATGAATTGGGCAAATCAAGATTCAATTGATCCAGGGTTTTTGGCTTTTCAGAATTAAATGAGACATGGTTCAAAGGCTAATAGTTGTGAGGGACTTTCATGCTTGAAGTTTGAGGCACTTTTGATAGCTGTTAATGGATTCATGGTATTTCTTGATTTCTAGGTCAAGAAGGGGCTTGATGGGGGTACAACAACAACAACAATAAGCCTTGTCCCAACTAAATGGGGTTGGCTACATGGATTCTTGCCTTCTAATCATTTCTGTTAGAGGCCATGCTAGATACAAGGCCTAAACTATGCATATCCTTTCTCACAAGGTTGTCAAGGTGACCAAAGCGATTGGGGTTCCGCCTTGGTGATTAGGGGACAAAGCGGCGCCTAGGCGACCAAAGCGGTTGGGTCAATTTTTTTGTTCAATATGATTATTTTTATGGTGATAAATTTTTATTATAAGCTAAAGAAACATTCAAGAATCACACTCATCTAAAAAAAAAGGAGCATTCAAGAATCATAATTATGAAAGATTATTCAAAAAAGAACACAAACATAAATTCATCTCATCAAGCATCGTAACATATAATTATATACTATAGTAATGTTACATTTTTACTTACCTCTATGATAGTGTGATACCAAATAAGTGCCGTATCCATTTAATGATTCATTGATTCTCAATTCCAAAATGACTAGCTATTAAGTTAGTATACGGCTTTGTAGAATAAAATTTGAGAAAAAATATTATCACGTATAAAATGTAAAAAAGGTGATCATTTTGGCGTTTAGGCGGCAATAAGGTGCACAAGGCGACAAAAAGCAATTGGGTGAAAAAGCGGAAAAAACTGCATGTTAACAAAGCGGTTGAAAAACCGCCTTGCCGCCTAGGAGTGCGCTTTGACAACCATGCTTTCTCACCACTTCTCTTAAGGTTATCTTAGGTCTACCCCTGGCTCTTCTAGTTCCTTTAATCTATATTATATCACTTCTCTGTACAGGGGCATTTATAGGTCTCCGTTGAACATGGCCGTGCCACCTCAAACGACTTTCTTGAAGCTTATCACTTATGGAAGCAACTCCTAAACCAACTCTGATATGATCGTTCTCCTAGTTTTGCCACTCAGCCATCTTAGCGTCCTCATTTTTGCTACACTAAGTTTATCTATATGATTCTTTTTAACAGCCAATACTCTGCACCATACATCATAGCTGATCGAACGACGGTCCTATAGAATTTTCTTTTAAGCTTTAATGAATACGTCGATCACATAAGACCCGTGATGCACCTCTCCACTTCATCCACCCTATTTTAATTCTTTGGGAAACGTCATCCTCTATATCACCACTTTTATTTATGAGTGAACATATGTGCCTAAAAGAATCACTCTAAGGAATCTCCTTATCGTCAAGTTTCACCCCCTCATCATCTGCCTGATCATGACCAAAGTTACAAACTATATATTATGTCTCCGTTCAACTTAATTTAAAGCCTCTTGATTCCAAAGCTTCTCTCCATGATTCTAACTTGGTATTAATCCCCACTTGAGTCCCATTTATCATAACAATATCATCAACAAAAAGCATACACCAAGGGACATCGTCTTGAATATCTTTGGTTAATTATCCATTACAAGTGCAAGTAAATATGGGCTTAAAGTTTATCCTTGATGTACCCCAACTGTAATTGGGATTCAATACTTTGTCCCCCTCATTGTTCTTACACTTGTCACTGAAACCATCATACATATCCTTAACTATTTTTAATTATTTATTTGGAAGTCTTCTTTTCTCTAGTACTTGCCAAATTTACGCTCTAGGAACTCTATCATAAGCTTTTTCTAGGTCTATAAATACCATATGAAGGTCTTCCCTACACTCTCTATACCTTTCTATAAGTCTCCTAATTAGGTAAATAACCTCTGTTGTAGATTTTCCTGGCATAAACCCAAACTGGTTCTCGGCAATTGTGGTTAAGTGTCTCAAACGATTTTTTATTACTCTCTCCCATAATTTCATAGTATGACTCATCAGTTTAATGCCCCTATAGTTATTACAGCTTTGAATATCTCCTTATTTTTATAAATTGGAACCACAATGCTTCTCCTCCATTCATCTGGCATTTTTCCTGTGCTTATAATCTTATTAAACAACTTAGTCAACCAAACTAGCCCGTGGGTTTCTAAGCTCTTCCATACTTCTATTAGGATTTCATCAGAACCTTGTGTCTTGCCTAGTTTCATCCTCTTTAGTGTTTCTTTTATTTCGGACATTGGAATTCTCTGCATATATGTTTGAAAATTGGTGCCTTGGTGAATGGTGTAATCGTCCGAATCAGAGGTGCTTGAAGCATGCTCATTTAGTAGACTAGAGAAATAGATTTCCCATCTTTTCTTAATGTCCTCATCACATACTAGTACTTTGCCATCTCCATTTTTAATACATCTAACATGATTAAGATCTCTACTCTTCCTATCTTTTATTTTAGCAATCTTATAAATAGATTTTTCCCCTTCCTTCGTGCCCAACTTATTGTATAACTCTTCATACTTCTTCTCCCTTGCTTTTCTTGCAATTTTCTTAGCTTCATTTCTAGCCAACCTATACCTTTGAAGATCCTCAACATCTTTAGTTCTTTTTCATGTCTTAAAACTAGCTTTCTTATTCCTAATGGCAGTTTGAAGCTCACTATCCCACCACCAAGTCTCTCTATAAGAATGGAGTTTTCCCTTTGATTCACCTAAGACATCTTTAACCGCCTTCTTGATACACATAGCTATCTCATTCCACATCACATTAGTCTCCCTCCCAAAATCCCACTTTCCTTGTTTGACTACTTCATTAGCGAAAGATTTCATGCACTCTCCTTTCAAATTCCACCATCTTATCTTGGGATAGTTCACCTTGCACCTTTTATGAGTTTTTGGGGTTAGACACATATCCAAAACCACAAGTCTATGTTGTGTAGTTAAGGTTTCCCCTGGTATCACCTTACAATCCTTGCACAACAATCTATCAGTCCTTTTAGTTAGGAAGAAATCTATTTGGCTTCTATGATGTCTACTTTTGAAGGTAATTAAATGCTTATCTTTCTTTTTGAAGTAAGTATTTACAATAGATAGATCAAAAGCAGCAACAAAATCTAAAATTGAAACCCCTTCCTCATTCATCTCTCCAAAACCATATCCTACATGTATACTCTCATAGCCTCTTGATCTTTACCAATATGTCTATTTAGATCACCTTCTATGATAATCTTTTCTCCTTGATGAATTCCTTGTATTAATCCATCCATATTTTTCCAAAATTCTAACTTTAGACTTTGATCCAATCCTACTTGAGGTGCATATGCACAAATTATATTTACAATATCTTTCTCCATTACAAGCTTGATAGCAATAATCCTATCACCCACTCTTTTAGCATCCACCACATCATTCTTAAAATCTTTATCCACTATTATACCTACCCCATTTTATTAGTTTTATCCCCAGTATACCAGAGTTCAAAATCATCCAACTCTTTAGCTTTTTTACCCTTCCATCAGTCTCTTGAATGCAAGTATATTAATCCTTACTTGTTAAAGATCCTATGTTTGAAGATGCCAATCTAATCCTACATTTTTGGACTAGCTTCTTTACCCGCATTCGTCCACGGCATGCGAACCTTTGTCTACTTATTATTGCATCCGGGTGCCGATGCGACGCGTCGCTTACAGGGCCATAGCTAACCCTTGCCCATTTATCACTACACCCGGGCCATAGTGTAGCGCATCGCTTCTTTTGTCGGGGAACGCCCTAGCATAACATTTATCATAGAAGATCGAATCCATGAAAAAGGGTTTGGCTAGATTTTTTTCCGGTGCTGGTTGTCAACCTGACACACCAATCCTCCTCCTTTACCCGGGCTTGGGACCGGCAGCAAAAACATTGGCGGAGTTAAGGGGCTTGATGGGGTTGGGGATTCAAATATAAATTAAAGGGGAGGAAGAGAGTAGGGGGATGGGCTGTTGTCTACCAGATACTTGGATAGGGTAGCGCTGCCTGAACCTGTGTGGGAGTTGAAGCTTCAATCAAGAAGGATGTTAGCTTGTCACCAACCATGGTAGAAGATCTCGCTCTCGAGCGAGATCTCGCCACCGTGAAAAACCGAGATCTCGACCATCTCGGTCGAGATATACAATTTTTTGGCGTCAACTCAGTAGCCCATCTCGGTGTATTTTAGGGTCCCAATTGGGTTGAAACTGGTATTTAACCTATTTAAGGCCTTTTGAACACATTGGTGGATTTGTCATAAAACAACCCTATGTATGATTTCTAAGTCTATCCATAGTGTGAAATTGAAATGTTGTAGGATTAAGGAATTCAATGTTATACAATATGTAATATAGAACCTTTAAGGCATATAAATGAAAAACAAGTTTATCAAATGCATCAAGTAACCTAAATGTTATCAAAATTCCATCCATATGAGTATCACAATCTCAATTTTCAAGAATAGAATAATAAAATTATACAACCATTAGAAGTTCTATATAAGTCATTAAATCATAAGTTCATAAGACAAGCAGAGAATGATTGATTTTCCTTCGATGTTGTAGATGTGCTAAGAGTTGTTGCAAGTGAAATTCAGCCGAAATCCACAGAAAAAGGCAAAAATTGAGAGTTCCAGTGAGATCCAGGGCGAGATATGGCGAGATCTCGAGCGAGATATCCCAACTCTCTGCTTTCAACCTCCATCTCGTCTCGCCCACAGGAAAAAACGAGATATCTCGCAAGATCTCTCACCATGTCACCAACAACCTTGATTTATGATTTCACCTTTTCTTTCTTTTTTTTTTTTTTGGGGGGGGGGGTTGTGGGTGGGTGGGTTGCTATTTGTAGGCTTACAGTAAAATTCATGCTGATATTAGGACTTGGACTGGAATTAGGTTTCCTCATTTGACTTAACTGAGGTCAATGGTTACATGGACTCATCACTATCTGCTGCTTTATTACTACTAAACTTGAAATCAAAGGCTTTACAAAATTGCGTGGGGCAGAAATACAAAATTTGCCATTACCCAGCCAAATTTATTAAATAGCGGAAATAATAAAAAAATAGAGTAAACTAAGAATGGGCTTATATTAGCCCACTGTTGAGCTGCTGGGAAGCAAGACCAGGGTTTTCCTTCGGCCTTGGGTTTCCACTTGGTATGGGTCTTGGGATCTTCATCAGTGTATGTATTTTTTGGGGGGGGGGGGGTTGTTACAAGAACTCTCACTTATCATGAAATCATACATCAGATTTCCTGTGTTGATACACACTGACCAAAATGAAGCAGCTGAGTATAGAAATAGGCATTTACTAGAATTCACTTGTAGTCTCTTGTTTGGCATGCATTTTCGTAGAAGTTTTATGGGTTGATGTTTTTCTTGTAGCTACTTTTTTTATTGGTCTTATGCCAACCCATCTTCTTGTAGTAATTTATGAGTTCAGATCTCTTGCAAGGCACAAATTCTTTGATGTTTGTTCCTGCTCGGACCGTATCCCGGTTGATGCTCCTATCATTTCCAGTAGACAGCCTAAACTTCATGAAAGCCATGTGACCCTCTCTAGGCACGCTATTGTGAAGGCTGTCCTAATGTTGGTCCTCTCGGTGATAATCCAGGCTGTTACCAGTTTATTGTTGAATATGGTACGTAGGCTGCTGGCCAAAGTCACCTCCAGAATCACCCCACCAGCTGACCCAGCTCTTCCGTGCTTCATGACAGTAGGCACCTTGCCCGGCAGTTCCTCATCTATTAGTAAGCAGTTCCCCAACATTGATACTTTTGCTGATGAGCAACATAGACGCCATGTGTGGAAGATCACTCCCCCAAACACTATCTCATCAGATGGGCATTGAATGGAAAATTCCACCATTGAAGCCACATTCTATTGGCAAGCAGAAAATGCTGTAGTGCAAAATCAGTATCTCAAGAAAACTGTTTCTTATCAGGAGAACGCTTTGATGCAGCTATAGGCACCTATGCCTACTCCAGTTCCACGGTATATGCCCAAGAAGTCTCACGCGCCACCTCCATATGTTCCACCTTCCCAGCCTTCCTATCCATCCTTTTGCCTTCTACAAGACTTCCAGCTACAACCATCAACCTCGCCAACCATAGCAGACACATCTCCATCCATCTTAGGTTTTTGAACCTAGACACAGTCACCAAATGGTAGATAGTTCCCCACAGACATGTTGCTTGACCTTGTCAACAACAACACAATTTGTCTCTGACTCGCCACAAGCTCTCTCGACCTCAACCCTCTCCACTTGCTACAGCTCCCCTTAGCTTATGTGGATCTCTTGAACCACCCTCCAACCCTAATCCGTTGACCACCTATCTCTATGTCCTAACTAAACCAAGGGTACTCCCTATTTTCTCCATAGATAAAGTTGCTACTACTGGTATTATTTCTGACTGATTCAGATGAGTCTGTTTTTGACATCTATTTGCCTCTCAGCCTGATACCCCCATTGTTGATGACCCTATCCCTACTACCCTCACTCTTGAAGTTCCTCCTATACCTGCTTACATTCCTTTTGGAAATTATTACCCAAGCAGTTCTCACCCTTGATGACATCCCAGTTACCTAATGGCCGGCCCGATTCCAAGAATTTCGTGCTTGGCTCGCGGCTCAGCGAATTCAAGAAGGCTCTTCTGATGGTACAACTATTTGCAAATTCTTGGCCCGCACCATTGGCGCCCTGCAAGAATGTTATCTTGGCCTCAGGAACATTGGTAATTGCAATGGGTCCAAATTCCTTTCACCTAGTTTATTGCTGCCCTATATAGCCAGTTTTGGGCGACCTCACTAAAAAAACAGTCCAAGATTGGAATGCACAATTATGAAATGTTGCTCTCTTGACAAAAAAAGACCTCCAAAAGCATTACAAGTGCATGCTCTCCAAGTTTTTCGTTCTTGGTGGATTGTATGATCTCAATCTCAAATAGATCTTCGTGAACTCTTTCCCAAACCTCCTGGTATAGATGCACTCACATCCAAAGGCCAGACCATAAGCTCCAGCTCGGTTCGGCAGCTCTACCAAGCCATTTCACTTCATTGGACAGGTTATGCCGTCAACATACATTGGTGCAACAATGGGAAAAGACTACTATAAAGCTTGGTTCCTCATGTAATATATCTCATCTCCATATCAAGTGCAAAGATTCCAATTGTACTTGTCCAACTAAGAAGAAGTTACATTTTAGGGATTTTCCCAAGCCTAAGCATTTCCATAAAGGTTCCGGTTTGAGCGAGAGCCCGAACGGGGGGGCGAGAACATGAAGATCGAAAGCTCCACTGTTCTGAATAGTGGGAAAGACTTTTCAAAATTCGATCAAATTGATCGACAATCTCATCATCTGTTAGGTGGGCCAACTGACTGACCAAATTGAGTTGGGCTGGGCGTCCATGTCACAGAACCTTTCTCTAGCCAAGAATCCCATTATTGATCAAATTGGAGCAATTCATTGGTTAAGCAAGCATTTTAGATCCAGATTTGAGTTTGAGGGCAAACCCACAAACATCGGAAGTTTCTCTGGCGAAAGAAATTCCGAGGAATGTCTAGAATGTTGTTATGCCTGTGGCCAAATGGGCACTTTGTGAAAAATTGCCCATAGACGGATCTCAAGAAAAAGAAAGGAAAATTGGTCCAGATGGCTCATCAGTTCCTTTTGGAGTCAAGTTCTTTGGAAGACATGGATGTAGATGTTGAATCTCGTGATGGCCTCAATGATAGTGAAGATGAGGCAACCCTCTTTATGATGGATATCCCTAATTATGAATCTGATGCATGGGATGATGAGGATTCATGGACTTTTCAAAATTCGATCAAATTGATCGACAATCTCATCATCTGTTAGGTGGGCCAACTGATTGACCAAATTGAGTTGGGCTGGGCGTCCATGTCACAGAACCTTTCTCTAGCCAAGAATCCCATTATTGATCAAATTGGAGCAATTCATTGGTTAAGCAAGCATTTTAGATCCAGATTTGAGTTGAGGGCAAACCCACAAACATTGGAAGTTTCTCTGGCGAAAGAAATTCCGAGGAAAGTCTAGAATGTTGTTATGCCTGTGGCCAAATGGGCACTTTGCGAAAAATTGCCCATAGACGGATCTCAAGAAAAAGAAAGGAAAATTGGTCCAGATGGCTCATCAGTTCCTTTTGGAGTCAAGTTCTTTGGAAGACATGGATGTAGATGTTGAATCTCGTGATGGCCTCAATGATAATGAAGATGAGGCAACCCTCTTTATGATGGATATCCCTAATTATGAATCTGATGCATGGGATGATGAGGATTCATGGTCTTTTGATGAGCAGCAAGGAATAGTTTACCAAATCACACAACTTGACGATCCTAACATCCCCCTCTGCAATTCTCTGAAACCTAAAGCCACCAAGTCTCACTCTGTAACCCTTCCCTGAGCTCCTATGTTCATACAAGAATCAACATGGGCAAAACCCGCCAAGGTTATTGCTTATTTTGATGCTGGTGTATCATTCACCATGATGGCTCCCCATATCCTCCCTTCCTACTATTGGAAACCTTGCAACCAACCTCTTCTAGCAGCCAATGGGGAACACTTCTCTGTCACCCTAATTAGCAAAAGGCCCCTCGCCCATCAAAATAAAGATTTTCCCCACCTTGGTCCCCCACCACATAGTCCTAGGCTCCACATTGCTAGGCATAGACCTTCTCATTGGTTACGATATCCTTAGCCAATTATCCTCCCTCATATCGGGCCAAACAGGTCTTACGTATAGAGGACAATTTCTTCCCTAGACTTTTGTCCCTCGGCTCTTCACTGCCATTCCTGTTGATACCAATCGGTCAACAACTTTTGGAAGATTGTTGTGCCACTAACCACACTAAATTCCTCAAATGTTCACCCCCCCTCCCCCCTCTGGCAAAATCTTGAGCATTTCATTGATCCTCCTTTCTAAAAGAATGAAGATGCCAATCCCTCCAAGGCTAGCCTCTCTGGGATGAATCCAGAACATCTCAACTTAACTAGGTAAGAAGTACGACAGTTATTGGCCCATAATTTGGTAGAATCTACTTGCTTTCAGTGGGCATCCGAGGCTTTCTATATAAACAAAAAGGCTGAATAGACGAGAATGAAAAATGAGGCTTGTCATCTAGTATCAACCATTAAATGCCTTTCTCAACAAGTTCCCTTTGCCACATAGGCCTACTCTTTTCGCAAAACTCTCATCAGCCAAGGTCTTGAACAAATTCAACCTCAAAGCATGATTTTGGCAGATTCTGAATTCACCCAGAGGATAGACACAAAACAATGCATTCCTAGCCGCCATCTGCAGTGGACAATCATGCCGTTTGGTCTTCAAATAGCTCCTTAACCGTTCCAAAGTGCAATGATGAAATTATATGCTCCAATTGAAGCCAATGCTGTGATCTACATTGATGACATCTTGCTATTCTTGGATTACCAAAGAAGCTAGTGTCATGCTATCCCTTAAAAGCTCAATCTGACAGCACCATCAATTGACTTTCCTAGAGTCTCCATCAGCAATGATTCTTTGTGTTCTCTAGCCCCACATTGGCAAATCTCTCCTTGATTTCTCAGATGTCCTTACAGTCTGTTAGCTCCATAAATTTCTGGGGATCGTCAATTGCATGATATAATTCATTCCCTGCAAGGGTGGATACACTCCGCTCCCTTATGGTCAATTAAAAAGAATGCTCCCCTTTTGATACTCAAGCAGTCAAAAAGATTAAGCAAATTGCACAATCCCTACCCCCTTTAGTGACTCCCTCAACAGGTAATCGGATATTACAAAAGATGCTAGTGTTCGTCTATGGTCAGCAGTTCTCTTAGAGGAACTCCATGGCAAGTGACAAGTGTGTGGATACAAGAGTGGTCTAGTAGAGCAATCCTACTATAGAACATTCAAAGAAATCCCCACAACAAAGCGTGGCTTAGAGAAATTCCAGTTCCATCTTATTGGTTCCATGTTCTAGATTGAAATGGACATGACGGCTTTTTCCCAACATGCTCCAATTCAAGCAAAAGATGCTTCCCGATGCTCAACAACTCTGATGGGCACAATGATCTAGCAAATGGTCATTCATAGTCAAATATATCAAGGGAAAGAAATGTTCTAGCAGACTTCTTATCCAAGCCCTTAAAATCCTTGCCAAATGTCCAGTTCATTCTCCCTTGGTGCTTCCCAATTACCCCTAGTGCCTCTTCATCTAGGCCTTCAAAAGATCCTCCATTTGACCTTGATTCTGAATCGGAGGACCTCGACCCATACCTTTTAGATCTCCCTCTAGCTATTTATAGCAACATCTCTTGTCGCACTATCATCAGCAGGTCTGAATCCACTTACAAAGATACCCTTTCTGTCTTGGTCTTTGAGTATGGCCTTTCCTACAAATGGTTCAAATGCCATCCTTCCTATCCTTGCCTTACCTTGTTCACTATTGACCAATTTTGGAGTTTCAACAAAGAATACTATGTGTTCTTTTGGAATCTTTTTGTTGTCTACAAGGTAACCCTTTATTTCCATGCCCACCCACTCAGCCATTATCTTTATTGTTACAACCAAGCCCCCTTTTTCAAATCAACCCACTCCCAATTAACGACACCTTGTCAAACTTCTTGAATAATTCTAGTCTCTCGAATATTGGCATACACTCTTCTCCTCCCAAACTAATGAATTTGTTACCTTTGTATTCCACCAAATTATCACGCTAGACATTTTACCATAAGGCCTTAAATTATGATCTCTATCCTGCTCGTGCAGATGAGGCTGAAGAATAGTGGGAGTTCCGACACCAAATGATAGAACACAATAATGTAGCTCTCGAAAGTATTCCAGATTGTCCGTTAGGAATCAACGATGCTTGGGAACAGATCCATCTTCTCCAAGACCTAGATATTGATTACCATGTACCATGACTACATGAAAGATCATGACTACTTTCAAGACATCTAGCCTGCTTATGATTCGGATTGGGATAATAACTGATTAAAAACATCCGTAAAGTTGTCTTCTTACTGTATTTGTATTTGTGTTGTATGATGTCTTTGTACTAAGATGTAAGCAATGACGTCATTCTTCATTATTGGGTTTGCTTTTATTTTTCATTTTGTTTGCTTTAATTTGGGTTCCATGGGTATCTGAATTTCATGTGAAGTTCATTTGGTGTGATTATATGCCAATAAAAGGCGAGCATTGTGAGTAATGAAAAATAAGGAATGTATGGTGGGATGTTGGTATATGAGGAACCATGAATCAAGAAGATCTACCCTAGAGACAGTAGGTATGCCCCCGTCTACCATGAAAAGTGAGTGAAAGCTGGATTACTCCAGATGGAGATCGGTGTAAGCCTAAGTTATCCACTGATCAATAAGTTCTTGGGCCAAATCAATAACAAAATACTGTTCTTTGCTAGAGGAGTCCACATGAAATTGGGAGAAGCTACTCGATTGTTTTTCATTACTCACAATGTTTGCCTTTTATAGGCATACAATCACACCAAATTAACTTCACATGAAACTTAAATTAAAGCAAATGAAATGTAAATAAAACCAAACCCAATAATGCATAATGATGTCAGTGCTTACGTCATTGCTTACATCTTAGTACAAAGACATCATACAACACACAAATACAAATATAATATGAAGACAACTTTATGGATGTTTTTAATCAGAATCATTACCCCAATCCGAATCATAAGCAGGTTGGCTGTCTTGAAAGTAGTTAGGATACATCATGTAGTCATGGTATATGGTAATTTGGTAATAAGGTAATCACTATCTGGGTCTTTGAGAAGATGGTTCTATTCCCAAGCATCATCAATTCCTATCAAACAATCTAGAATACTATCGAGAGCTACATCATTGTGTTCTATCATTTGGTTCTAGAATGCCCACCATTCTTCAGCCTTGTTTCCACAGGTGGGATAGAGATCATAATCCAAGATCTTATAAGTAAAATGTCTAGCATGATAGGGAGGTAATGGTTATCATCTGGAGGAGTGTGTTCTACAAAGGAGGGGTGAATATGATCAGGAGAGCGGTGGAATACAAAGATGACAAATTCATCAGTTTGGGAGGAGAAGAATGTATGCCAATATTTTCAAGAGACTGGAATTCTTCAAGAAGTTGATGTGCATGTAATAAAATCAGCTTATACTAAACTTGAACCCTAGGCACTCAAATGCATCTTTCTTGGCTACACTTCTTTCACCAAAGGGTACAATTGCTGCCATCCTAACTCTTGAAGGTGGCTTCTCTCCAAAGATATCGACTTCTTCCAATCCATTCCTTCAATTTCTCCATATCAACATCCTCTCTAGGAGGAGAACAATGACAATGAATAGGCTGTTTATGTTATCCTTTCCTCCCATACCTATTGCTCCATTTCCATTTGATATTGGGAAGTCCTTAAGAGTTGATGTTGTTTGATATCGATACTCACTCCACTGGCAATAATGGTGCTGGTTTTAAGAACCACAAAGGTGATTGTGTATCAAAAAGGTTGTTGGAGGAATAGTACTTGCTAGCGCTAGAAGCCCTCGTTGGATCCACATCTTTAGATTCGTCTCCTCTGGTCAAGTAACATTCATTTCTCCCACTTTTGAATTAGACCTTCCCATTGCTATTCGAAAGGACAAGGGAAGAACTACTAATCCTATGCCCTTGTTTGTTTCCTATTGTTATACATCTAGAACTTTCTCCACTGCCCTCTCTTTGTTTTATTATTTGTAAGTTTATTGAGGCTATGCCTAACTTCATGTGGAAGGGGGGCATCTTGAAAGAAATGGTGAGCCAATTCATGCATGTTGGAAAAGTAGTCACTTGGGTGCTATTTACTTCATCATAATGTAGTTGAAGTCTTTCCATGAAAAGAGCTTCTCGTTGCTAGACACAATCATTTGAAGATAGAAGGCCTTAGAAATGCTAATTGGGCTGGTATAGTTTCTGACAGGCATTCTACCTCAAACTATTCTACTTTTGTAGGGGGAAACCTTGTTACTTGGACAAGCAAGAAACAAGCTACTGTAGCCAAATTGAAACAATTTATAGCCATGGCTCAAGGGGTGTTTGAAGCTTTCTTTGGGGGTTAATGAACAATTGAATGAAACAGCAAGAAGGGAGCACCGACACCTCCACAGTGAGGAAACAACAAAAAGACCTTAAGAAGATTTGAACCAAACAAGGGAGGCCAAAATCAAGAGGAATGGGAGAGGGTTGATCTCTAGGTTGAGATGTACCTGTTCCTTGGGGACTCAGTACAAGTTGTTGGGGAGATTTACATCTTTCCTTTGACGTAAGGAGAAATGAAATCCCAAACCTGATGAAGAGGTCTAGATTCTGTGGTGCATATTGTGACGTTTTGTTCCACCTAAATATGGTTTTGGCACTAAAGCATGCTTTCCAACTAAGTCATAAGTGGAATCTGTGGAAAGTCATGCCCACTTAGATATGCTCTAACTAAAGTTAGGATTCTTTTGGTATGCAAGGATAATAAAAATTGTGTAATTAAATCCATTGGATTACGAAATCATAGACAAATCCTGAAACACATGTAGGTTTGCGAACCAAACATGCACAAAGTATGAGAATCAATTAGGTGCACAATATGCTAATCAATCAGAGGCATTGTGTGCAAATCAATTGGGCGCACAATATGCAAATCAATCATAAACATAGTGTGCGAATGCGAATCAATCAGGCGCACAGGATGCAAATCAATCAGAGGCATTGTGTGCGAATCAATCAGAGGCAAAATATGCAAATCAATCAAAGGTATAATATGTGAATCAATTAGAGCCATAATGTACGAATCAATCAGAGGTACAATATGCATATCAATCAAAGGTATAATATGCGAATCAATCACAGGCATAGTGTGCGAATCAATCACAGGGATAGCGTGCCAAAAAATCAGGCGTACAATATGCGAATCAATTATTGGCATAGTGTGCGAATCAATCAGACGTACAATATGCAAATCAATCAGAGGTATAGTGTGTGAATAAATCAGGCGCACAATGTGTGAATCGGACAAATAATATTGTGACTGAAAATGCACATGAATTCTTGAGACCATAGCTTGAGTTGGATTGTAATACTCACTTGTCTTCCCCTGACAAAGTCCTTTCTTTGAAACCAAATGATTTTCGGTTATTCCAGAATATGTGGGGAGTCGAATGAGGCTGCCCCCTCTGCTGCTCTCTCTCTCTCTCTCTTAGTTTCTCTTCTATTTTCTCTCCTCTTTCTTCTCTCTCTTCTCTCTTTTCTTTTACCCGGGGGGGGGGGGCTTCTTTGCCTAAGAAGAACTCAACAGATGTGGATTTTGGAGTTGGATCGGCCAGAACCAGGTTGCATCCAACAAACAAAATTAGTTATCTGGTTACAAGGCTGATCCAAGAGATGGGATTTGACTTTATAGAATCTGTGTAGTTCTATTGTGACAAGAAGGCTGAGATAGGTGTTGCTTACAGTTCTATCCAACATGATTGGAGAAAGTACATTGAAGTTGTTTGGCATTTCGTCAAAGAGAAGATTAATTATGGGTGTGCCGATTTTCCTTTTGTGAAGATAGGTGATCAATTGGCTAATGTCTTCACCAAAGGCCTTAAACTACACCAGCTTGGTACCCTACTATGCAAGTTTGGAATACTTGATATAAGATTCTCAGGCTTGAGTGGGAGTGTTATAGCTTGCTATTGTAATAGGGGGACCATTGTACTTTACTTCCATCTCAGCGTAAGTTGTAATTTCTATTTCTGTTCTTTACCTTTGACCTCCCAAGGGGGAGGTAATTCTAATTTAGAGAAAAGTACAAATAATGGATACAGGTGCACAATTTCTCACACTTCTAGACATTTTTTGTCTTCCTCTTCATCGGTTTCTTCTTCACCTTCTCCAATGTTCTCTACACTAATTCTTTATTTCTTGTTGACCGTGTTAGTTTCTTACCGACATGCCCTTGATGATACTTCACGGGCTTATGTTTATTCTATTGTTTTTTCACAAATATTTGTTGGTTTTAACAACATAATTATATCATGTTGCACTGATTTGGATTCCATGCTTTGTATAGCATAATGATACAAAATAATCACTGTATTAATATTATGTATGGTTATATACTGCATGCCAAGGGCTTCTAGGAAACAACTTGGCGGGTGTCTTGTCGCCTAAGCAGCCCTCCAAGGGGCCAGCCAGTCACTGTGGAAACTATGCTTGCTACTGATCTTGTCTTTATTTTGTCTTAGCTGTCTACTCATTTTAATGCCGACACAAAGGCATTCTAATGTGTAACCATAGATACCTGAACCTGAAGAAATGGATTGGAAACTGAGGCAATAGGCTTTGTGGTTTGGATTAAAGCCATTGGCGTCTGATATGTAATTCTGAACCTTGTATTCTGGGAATTTATTGTTTTCTTGTGGTTGCCTTCTTTGTCCTAGGCAATGATGAAGGACCAATATGCAAATTATGTGGTCCAGAAGATTCTTGAAATGTGCACAGATAAACAACGAGAAGTATTGCTAAATCGCATACGAGTTCATCTTCCTGCTTTGAAGAAATACACTTATGGGAAACACATAGTTGCTCGGTTTGAACAACTATATGGTGAAGGTTGGTGTATTTTTCTTTTATTTGGGTAAATTTTAATTATATGTGTATCTGAAAAGCAGGTCCTATCTATCAATTTTTCTAATTTATAGTTTGGCATCTCATTGCTGGTTTGCTTGTTATGTTCTATTCCTCCACTAAGTTTTTATCTGTTTTCATTTTATCTTATCATCTATTGATTAGTGAGTGCAATGAACAGTATGAAGGGGATGTTATAGGTTTTCTGCTGTAATATTTTGATGTATCAACAAAATTACTCTTATGTACCACTTGGTGCTGTGCTGTAAGTGCAGCATTAACTGTTTGTGTGTGTGCTTCATTATTGTGTTTGTAAGAGTTTTTTCACAGCTCATGACAGGACACCTTTATTGGCTCTATTTGTTACAAAAGTATTTACTCTTGAGACAGTTTAATTGTGAAATGATGATATTGACATTTTGGCAATACCTGGTACGACACTGTACCAGGTTTTTGTGATTTTAAGTGTTCTCTTCACCTGGTTTTTGGTGTACAACCTAATTTTAATGTCAATAAACACAATTCCAAGCTTCTTTTGACTAAAAGATAACACAAATTGATCTTTTTGATTTGCACATTCCCAACTGTATGCAGGTGAAACTGGATCTTGGATTTTCACAAATTTAAACATGGATATACGTGAAAACATTGAAACTCTCTTCAAATACAAGAACAATGAGAATGCAAGAAGTCATAACCATGGTTCGAAAACTCATTAATCAATTACAATTCTACGAAGTCCAAGACACCAACTCTGCAACTCAATCAGTCATAGCTCATGACATAAGTTAAATAACAAATACAAGAGCAAATAAAATCAGTGAGACCTAAGTTATTTAGGTCAGCCTGGGTTGATCCTAGATTCCCACTACACGTCAATTGGACCCAACTCGCATTACGCCTAGATTGTGCCCACATATGCATCCCATGGCATAGAATTTAAGAAGTACCGGACGTAGTCGGACACCGCCTCCATCTATGTTGCATCATCAACATACTGAAGATAACCCATCCTAGTGTGCAGGGCTAAGGGATAGGGAAGGAGAACATCTCATCAATAAAGGAAAACCCCATACTGCCATACTGGGACTTAGATTGTGAGTGGGAGCCATAGTCAAAACTAGAATAAGGTAGAATAGGCATCCCCATCTTAACCATCTGACCATATAGGTTGGAATATGACCTCTTTTGCTTTGGGGCCCTCTTAGATGAACTCCCGTCAATACCCATGCCATTGATAGAGCTCAATAAGCTATCAATATTTGTGTTCATCTGTCTACTGGGTTGGAACTAGCCACAGGGCCCTCTAAACTTTCCATGTCCCATGGATGAGGAGGGCCTGCTCCTTTGATTAGGTTCCCACTGTGGTCCGTGTTTTGGGTGACGTGTAGTGTGTCTCCCTAGTGAATCTGATGGGGCTTGATGACTCTGGCTTTGGAATCAAATAACACTCTTGATATCCATATTGCTGGCCACCACCATCACGTTCAACACTACTAGTGTTAGCTCCAGTAGTAGGATTGTCTCCAACATTTGAGCTGCCACAGGTCTAAGTCTGACTAGGAGGGTGGGTCTTGTCGAAATTTAGTCCAACTGTTGAAGATTGAGCCTCACACCACCTACATCATCATCTACACTAGCTTTCTGTAGCCAGGAATGGTATAACTACAGCCTGTTGTGCATGTACCCGACCCTTGTTTGCAATTAACTCATCCACATCAATATCAGCCTCTTGAGCTATAATAGGGTTAGGCCTCTCTCCAGGTTGGATTCCAATAGTGGCTCACCTTTATCCCTCAACTAATCCACCATAGAGTCTTCATCATCAGACTCCACCTGTATGACATGGTGAGATCAATGGTATCCCTCTGCTAGTTGCCCTATGTGCCCATGCGTATTTGCTAGAGCTTTAGCCTCAAATTATAGTGCACATACACCAAGTCATTAAGGCGTTGGTAAGCCAATTTGTTACACCTCTTCGAGTGAATTGCAGAAAAGGTGCTTCAGTTCATTTCACATCAAGATGAGGAGCAAGTCTTGGAGAGGACCTTGATTGCCATTTGCCTTAGATTCTTTGCACTCCTTCCATATAAGACCCACCATTTGCAGTATAACAAAAAGATGAAGTTAGTAGCTAATCTGCTAGCATTAAATCTGCAATGTAATTACCAATCATTACAGATTCGACCGGCATCACCATGTGCTTGGCCTTGCATTGCAACATCCCATCTAGATATCCAGGATGCGTCCCTGAAAGTCTTAATCTTCATCCATTTGTAATAATGGTTGGGTTATTATCAATCAATTATTGACCATTACTAACTTCTTTCAAATGGAGTTGGTAACTCCTAACTATCTAGTTGCAATGTATGGCAGGCTGCTATTGGGTTCCAACATGGCGATTGCTAGCTTCACTGCTTGTATCTATCTGTATCCAACCCAAGTCTTTTAGTTTAGTGTATTGGTACTTGTGGTTCAAATAGTAAGTTTGCATAATTAAAAATTCACAATTGTATAATGTAATGATCAAATAATTATTACTACTATATTGCATAAATACCTATTGCATAAATAACTATTACTTACCAGCTTTATGTAGTGGATGCATGAGTTACTCTGTCCACTAATCAGCACTGATCTTTAGGAATGTCTTTCTACCTCTTGAACTATGTTGTATATGTTCTCCTTCATCAACTGAATGGCAGTATATAGATGGGGCATGTTAGTCTCCTTTAAAGAACAAACAACTAAATGTAGGACCTTTATAACTGGGTCCATCATCCTCACCATATGTCCCAGCTATCTGTAGAAGCCATCTGATGAAATGGTAGCTGTGCTTGCTATGACCTCGAGTGTGAGACCTCTATATTGAAATCACTACTCGGATGCAAACATAGCTTTGAGTCCAGATTTCTTGCTCTCAATATTCTTTGAAGCAAGGCAGTTTGTTGCAAAATTTGTGTTTTGGGTTACACTAGGTCTCTATCGCATCTCTCCCTTAACATGTTTATTAAACTGTGATTGTAGACAAAGTTGGTGGCATGCCTTGCCTTGTTAACTATACCTTGCACAATCTTGGTCTAACCAATATCTTTTAGCAAGAGATCAATGCATTGCACAAAACACAGTCTATAAAGGCTGTATCTTGTGTTAGTCATCATAAGACCTCTAGCTTTGTTGAAGTTGCTACCACCATTTTGTCACAATTTGCTCCACATTTTCATCCACCTCTTCCATTGCATCCTTCAAGAGCCTGTAGATTTACCTATGATCCTACACTTCTTTAGATGCATCCACTAATCTCAGAAAATTTTCCTCCCATCATATTATACCACAAAGTTGATGGACTTTCTTGTTGGACCGGTCCATCCATCACACGTTATGGTTACCCCATAGGTATCCTAGAAAGGCCTCATCTTCTGCAAAGTATTCATCAACCTTGGCCTTCTGTTGTGGATTGGTGGTAGATACACATCCATGATCTCATAAGGGGTGGAGGCCAACCTCTACAATGGTGTCAATCATGGTTTGATAATACGATCCCTGTGCAGTGTTAGTTGGGATGGTGTTGAAGAGCATTTATTTTACAATTGATTATTTCATTACTCCCTTCATGTTCTTCTAGGCCCCTCTCATTGTGGGATACTTAAAACCCCCTTCTTTCTAAATAATTGTGGATCCTGCTCTAGAATGGAATCACCATGTGTAGGCATTGATGTAGGTGAAGCTCTTTGACCCTGTGATTTCCTGAAGAGACCACCAAACACACCACCTGACCTAGATGATCCAGCTGCTACTGCTTTGGAGGTACCAACTCTTGCACTACCCTTGCCCATCTCTTGTGCCTCTGCCAATGATGCCCTACTCCTCGCCACCAAACACACCACCTGACCTAGATGATCCAGCTGCTACTGCTTTGGAGGTACCAACTCTTGCACTACCCTTGCCCCTCTCTTGTGCCTCTGCCAATGATGCCCTACTCCTCGCCATCACTCGGCACAAATCCCTAGTCTCTATCGCTATCTCTACATCATTAGGCACAAACATGGGAGCATCTTCATCATCACAAATTCCATATGAAGGCTTCAAATGCCTACTCCAGTGCATCCCTGACTCTCTTTCTCTGCTTTCCTTTTGATCCCTCCCTTCGTATAATCCTTCACAGTTCATGCTTCACTAACAAGAACCATTTGGAATGCTATCACATCTCTAGAAGTGCTAGCTAGATGTTGTTTTGAGTCTAGCAGCCCCATCTCAGATAGACCTCTGGTGATGGAAGTTGCACTTAGTTTTTTCTCGTCCCTGTCAAACAGTGTACCATTCCGCCATGTGTCACCTCTAGTACTACCAGAACCCCTAGATGACCTTGGGCTCTGATCCTCTTGCCCCTGTGAACTCCTGCCATGTGAACTTCCCTCCCCCAACCTTTAGGAAGTCCCCTCTCCCTGCCTCTGTGAGTATACTGCCTTTGGCGGTTTGACAATATTATCATTGCATGCATAAAATGCTTTCATACGTCACTAAAGAACATCAATTTGATTTATTTCAGACAAAGAAAATAAAATTTCACCTATCTAGTAGTATTTTTCCCCTTGCCAATGTTTTTCTTATCAAAGATGAAAACATTTTTTAAATTTATTTGGCAATAAAATTGGCTGCATATGACAAAACTGAGTTTTTCTTTTTTGAGATGACATATGCAGCACTTCAAAAACATGTAGCCCTTTTATATTTTCTATAATTTTCAAAACCATAACAGGTATTTTTCCCTTATTTATTATAATTTCTTATATAATGATACTAATTTTTGAAAAATAAAATTAATAATTATGGGGTGGAAAAATATATTTCGACTCTATGATATTGTCAATCGGTGCATGGACTTCAACATATACTTATTCCATCACCAAACAACACATCTATCACGTATTTTTTGTTTTACATTTTTTTTACATAAGAAAGACATTTCTAAAATCAGAGAAATAAAAAAGTAATACATTTTGCTAAAAAATTTCAACACCGTGATGTTGTAGATTGACCCACAGTGTTTAGCATTGATTAATTTCATCATCATTAAACTAGTATTGAACATGCATTTACACAACCCAAAAAAAAAAAAAAGTTTAGAGAAAGATGAGATGCCTCAATCTAGAGAATCACCCAAATGTAGATGTTGGAAGGCTCAATAGGTAGAAACCATGCGTTTGCCGGCAAGAATGAGGTAAAACCCCCTTCGTTTAACAAGGAATCAGTGAAGTAGGTGAAGGAATGATTAACAAATACCCTTTGGGTCGAAACTCTTTGTTCTCAGTGCTTGACAAACTTGGCGAAATGTGCAAAATCTTGTCAAGTTTGGCTTAAATAGTGTTGAAATTGCAAGTGTCCACCTTGAAATTCCTTTATTTTACACCGATGCTTCGATTCAGTAGGCACGAGAACAAAATTCCATGATGATGAGGTGCCAGCCATTGTCATGGAACTTGTATCAGAAGATGAAGATCAGAATATGCAATCGATCCCTGAATAGGTACAATTCATTTAAGATTGACATCTAAGAACCCCTGCTTCCCATAAATATGCCCTAATCAGACATCAACTCTTGCTTAGTGTATACAAATTTCAGCAAAGTTGCTTTGTCAGAAACCCCTGTATTGATGAAAAGATCAAGATTCGATTTCTGATCTGGTTTTGGTCAGGACCAAAACTGAGACATGCTGGCTCATGTTTCTGGGTTTTGATACTGGATTTCAATCCTGGGGATTACCAGCTTCAAACCCAAGGTTGAAACTGGGGCTTTGAGCCTAGGTTTTGTTACAGCCTGCCCTAAAGCAGAGATACCTGGGAAATTGTGGTCATATAACTTGAGTTTCCTATCTTGGTCAGAGTTACAATAAGTTAGTTGAAAACTAGCATAAAACAGAATTGCAGTTGGCTTGCAAAGAGTCAGTGATACCCTTAACATTAACAAAGGATGCATAATCAAAACACAGATTCAGGTTTGCTTATTTTTCATTTTCTTACAATTTGAATATTTAAAGATATTTGTTGAGCCTAGAACTCACAAAACAAAGAGGGTTGCACCTAATTCACAGGGCTTCTGTGTCTAACAGGGTCTATGGAATGTCAAATGTACGAGGCCTTACCTATATTTTGGAGGCTGTTTTCAGGTGATGTAACCAGGTCGAGCAAGCATAAAGCCCATCAGAACTTGGACCAAAAACCAGGTCCCATTGGCGCACCAAGGAGCTGGCCAAAACCTCAAAAGGGCAATGGGGTCATTTCCCCACCCCCCTTTGAACACCAAAAGGGTCCAGCAAATTCCAGAGTATTTTTAGGGATCCTAAATCTACTTTTTGTTTTTCAATTGGATTAGTGGTTAAGAGTCCTTGTCTAAGTTGGAGTCTTAGTTGGAATCCAATTTTCAAGTAGGATTCTTTGTGGAAGTTGGTGGTTATTCTTGTGAGTTAGTTTAATTAGGAGATCTCTTGAAGTCCTCCTTTCTAGTTTTGTTTTTCGAGTTGTTGACTTGTAAAGGGAAGCCCAATCCAAAGTGGATTCCCTAGTTTGCGTCCAATTAAGTTTCCTAGATTGAGTCTTAGTCTGTTTCCTCAAGTGTAAGGTTATATAAAGCCCCCCGCCTCATTGTAAGCAGTTTGGTTGAGAATCAATTAAAAAAATCAGAGACTTGGAGTCGTGGGAAGCTAGCCCACAACCTGGGTTTGAGGGATTAAGAGTGTCATTAAAATCTGCATTTCTTCTTCTTCTTCATCATCTACTTGCCTGCAGCAGCTCTGAAGTTCATCCAAACTAGCACCACACATCCAGCCCCATATCCCACCCCATCCCTTACCCAATTCCTCTCCCCTACCTCTGTCACAGGTCTCCCCCTCCCTCTTCTTCCTTGCGGCAGCCCCCCCTCTTAATTAAAATCCTAGAAAGCCCTTGCCCCTTCCCCATGTCACCCTACCCCTAGGATCGCTCCTGTCTCCTCTCTTTTCTCTTGTCTCTAAAACCGTTACCAGCCCAAATTGCTGAAGTTGCAGCATTTTCTGCACTTCATCTTTTTCATTAAGACTGTAAACCCTGAATTAATTAAAACCCTAATATCTCTTCAACTCTTGATCCAAAGCCTAAAACCCTTTTAGGACTAGCACATCCCCAGCCTCTCTACCGTTGATTCCCAACCCTACCCTATCCCTAATCCTAGAAACCTTTGGTTTTTAATAACTCTAAAATTCATAAAACCCTAGCTTGTAAATTTCTGCAATTACTGTTCTATTGAAAACAAAAAATTTCCTTTTATTTTCTGACTTATTTTCAAGCTGGCTGAACCTTAAATCCTAACTCTAAATCCCCTCCTTCAATACTAGAATGTTAGCACTCATGCCTAACCCTATCCACATTCCACAGGGCTCTTAAGAGTGTTCTGAGTTGAGTTTTGCTGCAGTCCTTTTTTAACCAGAGGTGGACAGCAAGGATTCAGGCCACATAAGCGATCCATTGTGAGGATACTTGAAAGACTGGTCACTGTCCACTAATTCCAGACTTAACTTAGTAGTGTTATAATCTTAAAACAGCTGCTGTCCTTTGAGATTTCACCCCTAACGGCAAAGTATTCAACCCTAGACCTGCTGCTGTCCTTTGAGATTCCAGTCTTAATGCTTAGATCTTGAAACATTTCCGGCAGTTTAGGCAGGCAGATGAAATTTAGGAACATTGCAGATGAGATTTTAAGAGCGAATGTTCCTTCTACTCTTATTTTCCTGATGAGGGTTAGGTAATGTGGTGGTGTGGGTACTGTTACAATTAATTTGTGTTGCTGGGGCTTTCTACTGTCATGTTTTCGTCCAAGGACTGGTGTAAATACAGGTGTGAAACTTCATTGTCATAATTGAGTTCTTAGCACCCAATTAGGGAGAAATTTCTGTATTTCTTCTTTTCTTCTTTTTCGCTTCTTCTCTTGTGCAGGACTAGATATTGGTTATACATGATCTGATTTTTACGGGGTATTCAATAATCAATACAGCCAGTAGGTGGGGTGTTTGATCTCTAGGAAGTGCAAGGGAATGTGGTCGTGTGCCCCTACTCCTGTACCTCCAGTGCCACATGTTGGTGACCCTTGCAGAGCTGTATGTGGGTGTGCACCTATGGAGGGAGCGTGGTGTTGATATACATTGTTGTTGTGTCCTTGCTACTAATAGCTTGCACTTTTAAGATGGGTGATTCTTATTTTTATGCTGTACGGAAAGGAAAAGGTAGATGGAGATTTTATCTATTCAACAGGTTAAACATAAATGTGTTGAATAGATAAAATCATAAGAAAATTAATAAATGAAGTAAGGAAACCAAGAAATCCCCTTTTTTCTTTTATTTCTCACATCTAGGATTATGTCCTGGATCATTAGATAGGAATCCAAAGATGATGAGCGAAACAAAAAATATCTTTCTTGTGACATTGAAGCTGCCTCAAGACAGTGTCTGCAGTTTGTCAACGCCATACTAACTGTAATGTTTCCCTCATAAGACAATTTTGCAGATATGGAGATTTAGGCATTAAGTGGGTTTAGTAACTGGATCATTATTTCAATTTAATAAAATCTTCCCCTCGTCCCCCACAACATGCATATTACATTTATCTATTTGCTTTTTGGAAAAAGATTTTGTTGACTATACTTTCGTGACATGCAGAATTTCATGCTTTAGAAACATGAGTCAGAAGGACATGAAATGCTTGGATGGTATCCTCCCATTTCTTCATGGTAGGTTGCAGACATCACAGAAGATGCTCCTGCACTTCTGGACATTGGATACAAAGACTCATATTTTCCTACAGGGCCAATCTCTAAAGAAACAAATTTAATTCCTCAATGCCCACATTTAAAGGAGTAGATCGATGCACCTGCTGTAAGTAGTTAGTTTAGTATTGTAAAGTTAACAGAAGAATGTGTATGTTATTTCTGTGAACTGTATGTATTGTATAAAACTCAGTGTAGATACCATCACAATCAAGGGGTTCTGTGCAAGTAGAGATTCTCCTTGATTTTGTATTATTTGTTCCAGGATCTGTTCGTCAGTGTGTTTCTTTTTACAGAACATTGTGAAAATGTGTATTCTATTTCTTTGAACTGTATGTATGCATTTATGCATGTGTATGCATTGTATAAAACTAAATGTACATACCTTCATGATCAAGGGGTACCTATCGGATAAGTGATTCTCCTTTATTTTGTAAACTGTCTGTTAGATGTGCTTTAACCTAATTAGAGGATAGCAGAGAAATGAATTTATCGAACTAGTTTGTTTGTGGTTTACTTTGTGCCATTGGATAAATTTCAGACATGTTGCCACTTTTTAGCCAAGGTCGATGAAGGCACCTCCTTGCACTGTTGAGGACTTTCTTCTGTCACCTGCAATTGGAACCGGTCTGTAAAGTTTTATCTTTGCCTAAGAAATGCACCATGAACTAATATTAGTACTGTTCTTGGGTTTGAGTTGGGTGGTGGTGGTTGTCTACTTTATGGCATTACATGGTAAATGCCACCCAGAGCCTCTAGCCCCTCTGCTGAAGGCAAGCATTCTATCACAATATGTGGTTAAAGCAGGCCTCTGCTCATGCCCACTTTTCTACTCGGCTTTCTTTTCATTTTGTTTTTCTGATTACTGTTAATCGTCTCTATGAAAAATTAATGGTTGTTTTATAGAGTTGTTGCTGGACCTCAAAATGGAAATGGAAAGTTGAGGGTACCAGCAGCTTAGCCAATCCTCCGTTGACTGGAAGTCAGAGGATTATGCATCTTTTTCTGGTTGAAATTAAGTGTTACAGTTTTCATGTCTAAAACAAAACTAAACAATTCCCATGTCTGTTCTTCCATTTTTCTGTTTTAAATCTACAGTCCAGACCAGGCCTAGATGGAAACTGCAAGAGAAATTATAATGTGTGAGGGGAAGAAGACTACTTAGGTCTATGACCGATCCGTTTGTGCTGGTAAATACATCGTAAGTTCAGATCTTCTACCCATACGAGTGTACGAGTATGTTTTCTTCACATCTTTCTATTAGACATTTGATCACTTGCCTGTCTATCACGGGAGAACAATGTGGTCCTCCGATACTTCTCAACCACACAACAGGTATGAGAATCATGTGGGATATACTGGGGTTAGATGTTTTGTCTATTTTGTCAGTATTTAAAGGTGGGTATTGCCCCTATTATGTGGTTGAGAAGCGTTAAGAGGGTACATTGTTCTTCCTTGGAGGTGGATCAAACACGTAGTTGGAAGAATTTGAAAGAAACACAATTCTCTCTATCCTCTGTATAGAAGATCCTAACTCGTCTACTTGGTCCTTTGTGCATTCTTAAGCAGCTATGATTTGATATGGTTTCTAGTTCAATTTTAGGGGGTTTTCCTAGTGCGGAATTTATTTATTTAATTATTATTATTATTATTATTTTAAATTTGATTTTTTTTAGTGAAGTTGAAAGCTGTGTAGAATTTTATTTCTTACTCTTTGGTGAGCACGTGGTTGATTAATGGGTTAGAAAATAATATGGATAATTACCGATACCTCCTATATTATAGTTTAACTATTAAAAAGGCATGCTCTTTAAAATGTAACAAGTATAACTGTATTTCATTAATAAGATGAGTCTTTTATAATCTGAAGCATGATTCAGGCTTTACAAATCAAAATGTGTAGGGACTGAACATGTGGTGAAATAAAAATAACAATAACTATATAAAATCCTAAGTCTATCTGTATTAAGTCAAAAAGAGCAAAACTAGACTAAGCTACTCCTGTGGTGGTGGTGGTGGTGGCCTCGGCTGGCAAAGAATGTCTAAAGACTCTGCTAATTGATACATCATCACTGCTTGATGCTGCTCTAGGTGCTCCATGTGAAATCCCACCCAACCCTAACCTAGACACCCTGTTTGTTTTGGATGAAGAAGTGAGGTTAATGATGTTTGACCTGGAAGTTGGACCTTGAGTTCAATGTTAATAGTTTTGGAAGGTCCTAGGAAGTCAGGTCAGACCTTTTCCTAAGTTGGTTGAAGGCCTAAATATTGGTTTTGACCCTGGAGATCAAAAATTCAGCAAGTTGACAAAGGGGGACCTTTTGGTTGATCCTCCCTTGGTCGATACCATCGACCAAACACCATCGACTAAAGCAACTCCGGAAAACAGAATTGTCTAATTTTGGAAGTTTTGGATTTTGGATTCCCTATATATTGCAACCTCGTTCTAAACCTAAATATTTTGCCTCTAAGGGAAGAACCCTAGAACCTTCTCCTCAAGCCAAGGAATATTCTCAAGCATTCAACAAAAATTTCCTCTTTGATTTCTCTTATTCAAGGTTGATATTCTATTTCTTTCTTCTCTGATCTACTCTGTCTACTGTTCTCTCTTGTTGTTTTGATTGTGAAGAAGGTATTACATTACTGTAATGACCCAACCTCTGATCTCCTTTGTCTTAGAGTGAATCCCCATTCACTCTATGTTTTCCCTTAAAGCCATATGATGTTTCTCCATGTATTTGATCTAGAATTGATAGCATGATCTACTCTTACTGTAGTTTTCTATTCTAATTTGTATTTGTTGTAGTATTTTAAATATAATAAAAAATATATGTTTCATCTTATTGGATTTATAAGTGCGGAAAACTTTCCTTAGTTTATTTTAGGAAAGTGTTTTTTATATAGTCCCACATTGGAAATCGAGGTGTCGGAATCCAGGTTAATTAATAGGTACCACCTATTAACTTTGATTTATAATAATGACACGCCAATGTGTGTGTAGTGTATGAGCAAGGACGGTGTACCATCCGAGCGCTCTCGCGATGTGGGCTGTTTAGGCGTTTGTGGCACACGCACTTAGCATCACTTCGAGCGAGATCAGATCTAAACCGTGTGTTTTGATCAATGGCAGATTTAGGGCAATGGAAGTAGATCCATAAATATCTTTTTGATGGTTCAATATGGACCGTTAGATCGTGCGGCCGAACGATCCGACGGCTCATATTTGAACGTCAGCATTCGTATCCCTACAGAGAGGTGCACCCATACGAACAAAGTCATGAACTGTTCAGAAGAGGCACCTCAATGCCTATAAAAACCTTCTAGCTTCACAACAACAAGATATATGAAAATCCCGAAGTCTTCTCTGTTCTTGAGTTTTGTAAGTGCTTAGCAAAACTTGGGAGATTCAACTCAAAGTTGGACTTCTTTGTATCCTGGTAGACGGTTCGCAGTTCCTCATAGCATCTTGATGTGAGGGTGAATTACGTCTTAAGGAAAGCGACGTTGTAAAGCGCGTAGAAGTTCCTACTTCCATTTTGTGATCTCTTGTTCCGTTTCTTTTACAGTATTAGACCTTTTCCTTTATTGTTTTCAATGCATGATTTACTGTTTTCTATCCTTTTGAATAAATCCCCTTTCATTCTAGCCTTTCCGTGAATATCCGCGGTTTTAACCTAATAGGTGTTTTATTAGAATTTTATTCCTTTGACCATGATAGATGTTTAGACCTTCATAGATAGTCTTAGTATGTTGTTTTAAAATTTTCCTGTTAATTTCCGAGTGTCTGATGTATCGGCGAATTTTCGATAAAAAATTGGAGATTTTGTTGGTACATTGTCTGCTTGGTTGATCCTCTTGGTCGATACCATTAACCAAGGACCATCGACCAAGCAAGTTGCTGACAATAGTTTTCACTATTTTGTCTCTATTTCAATTCCGATCTTTTGGATTTACTTCTTGTGGTCTATACATGTTTGTTTAAGCTTGTTTAAGTGATTTTGGATTTGTTTTCTGTTCTCTCACTTGAAGGTTATAAATTCAAACTTCGAGGTGAGTACGTTCACTCACAATATACATATTTACATGCTTGTTATGATATGATTCGAATGCATGATTTAGTTACTGTTCATATTGTGATTTACAAATTGGAATCAATTATTGAATAATGTGAATGTGATTTGGACTATGATGTGACATGTATGCAATCATGATATGATGTGAATGCCTAGGTTGTAGTTGTGAAATGGAGAATGTCCTTTGGCGTTTCTGTCTTTAGACACTAGTGGAGGTGGTATGGGACGTGTTTGTGAAATAAAAATAACCACAAACGCACGGTATTGTGTAGCTAACGGGTCGATCTTAAGGAGATATGCCACTTAGAATTTAATCTCTTAATGGTAATGCGAAAGTGCAATAATTCAAATATTTTAACTAATTAATTAAATTAAACGAGCGGTCCTAATTCATACATCTAATGCAATCGAATTGAGATAAAAAATGAAGCAAACATAACCAACGCATAATTAATATAAGGTAGAAAAAAATGCGAACAATAAATAAAATAAAATAAAATAAAAGGGAAGTGATCCGAGTGTTAGCTCTGGATCTAGGGAATGGGAGTATAATTATAATGACTTTGACCGTGGACCCTTTGTCGTAGCTTACAGTCCACCAATCGGGGGGAAATAATCAAACCAATAAAATGAAAAGGAAAACCTTAACCAAAGAGAGGCACGACTGTAGGCATCTTTGATCAAGGACCCAGGGGAAGGGAGAATAATAAATAAATTTAGAAAGTAAATAACAAAGCAATATAAAAGGAAAAAGGAAACCTTAATCAAAGAGAGGCATGACTGTAGGCATCTTTGATCAAGGACCCAGAGGAAGGGAGAACAATAAGTAAATGCTGAAAGTAAATCCTAAATTAAGAATATGGAGGGGTAAATAGAAGTAGGAATGGAAGGGGGAGAGAAGATTATTGAAGAATGTTACTTACTTGCATCTTTGAACTTCAAATAATAAAAAAAAAATTGAACAAATGATTTGAATCTCAACCAATCCTAACAACTAGATCTAGATCTGCAATTGCTAGACCTAGAGATAAACGAATCCTCAAACTTGAAACTTGAACTTGAAATTGCATTACATAGAAAAATTAAACCTAAACATTCATTTTAAAAATTAAAATCTCATGAAAGCAATAAAAAAAAAAAAAAAAACTGAAGAAAGCCTAAAATAAACTGAAGAGAAAAGAAAATGAGCCCTTCCTAAGCTCCAAAAAATGTTCTCCCTTGATGGAGTATGCTCTCCTTTTATAGAGTTTACATGGGATATGAATCTTGACAGAATTTGAATCAAACTCGGAGATCCTATCTGACTCATCCAATTAGGGTTTTGGCATACTAATCGGACTGTCTTAGAAAGATCAAATGTGCAATTCTACCGTTGGATTTGAGGATCAAGAAGTCATGAAGCTCTCCTCCAAAAATCAGCTCAATCGGACACCGGATGTCTATTCAATGAAGGCCTTGTCGAAATTGAACAGAGACATTCAAAAACGGGATTTTTCCCTCTTCCTTCTCTGAATATAATTCTTTTTCCTCTTTTTTTTTTTTCTTTGATCAAATCCCAAATAGGAAATAAGATATTGAAGTATGCAAGGACTCTTTTCCCCATTAAGACTCTCTCAATAATATATCTGTAGATTTGATTGATAATTTATAATCTCAGCCGTAGATCAAAATTTGCTTCTTTATCTTTAAAATATTTTGGAGTTGGCCCATAATCACATCTCTAGCCCAACATGCTCCAGATCAGACCCATTTTCGCTTGAGAATTTGAACGGACCTCTTGACGTGTAAAATTGCATGATTCATACCCAAAACTCCAAATATTTGCTTAAATCTTAAAAAATCCTAAAATCTGCAAAAACAACATAAAATCCAAGGTATCTCCACTCTAAGTGTGTAAAATGCATTCTTTATACCCTAAGATTCCACACATAAATGTGCTCATCAAGACGCTTTCCTATGATGCCCCTTGACTCTTTCCCTGACTACTGGTTGACATACTTAGGATTGGTCTAGAAGTGTTTGGCTAGGAAACCCCTATCATATCTGATCTTATCGGAAGGGGAATTGAGACCGAGTGACCCGTGGTAGTAATGAGGATTTGTGGGCGCTCAAGACCGGTAACTGTCTATGAAATTTAAAAGTAACCGCAATCGCACGGTATCGTGTAGCTAACGGGTCGATCTTAAGGAGATATGCCACTTATAATTCAACTTTTTAATAGTAATGCGAGAGTATAATGATTCAATTTTTGTTAACTAATTAATTAAACTAAACGATCCTAATCTATACATCTAATGCAATCGAATTGAAACGAAAAATAAATTAAACACAATCAATGCATAAATAAAAGACAGGAAAAAAAATGCGAACAATAAAAATAAAAAGGAAAAGGGAAGTGATCCGAGTGTCAGCTCTGGATCGAGGGAAGGAGAGTATAATAATAATGACTTTGACCGTGGACCCTTTGCCGTAGCTTACAGTCCATCGATCGGGGGAATGGATATTAAAGGAAAAAAACCAATGCATAAAGTAAATAACAAAGCAATAAACAAAGCAATAAAAGGAAAATGAATCTTTAACCAAAGAGAGGAGAGGCACAACTGTAGGCATCTCTGATTAAGGATCCAGGGGAAGCAGAACAATAAACAATGCTGAAAGTAAATTGCAGAAAGTAACGAGCAGAAAGTAATGGGAACCTTAACCAAAGAGAGGCACGACTGTAGGCATCTCTGATCAAGGATCCAGGGGAAGGGAGAACAATAAATAATGCTGAAAGTAAATCCTAAATTAAGAATATGGAGGGATAGATAGAAGCGGGAATGGAAGAAAAAGACTTACTTGCGAATTGAACAAACGATTCGAATCTCAACCAACCCTAACAACCAGATCTAGATCTAGAATGATCTAAATTTGCAATTGTTAGACCCAGAGAAAAACGAATCTAAAAACTTGAAACTTGAACTTGAATTGCATTACATAAAAAAATTAAACCTAAACATTGAATCTAGAAATTTAAATCTCAGAAATGCAAGCAAAGAAAACTAGAGAAAACCTAAATCAACTGAAGAGAGAAGAAAGAATGCTTCTACTAAGCTCTAAGACACGCTCTCCTTTGATGGAGTATGCTCTCCTTTTATAGAGTTTACATGATATATGAAGCACGACTGAATTTGAATAAAACTCAGGGTTTCTATCTAACTCAGCCAATTAGGGTTTTGACGTACTAATCGCGCTGACTTAGAGAAATCAGATGCATAATTCCACTGTTGGATTTGAGGTTTAAGTAGTCGTGAAGCTCTCCTCCAAAAATCAGCACAATCGGACATCGGATGACCGTTCGATGAAGGGTTTGATCGAAACTGGACAGAGGCATTCAAAAACGGGATTTTTCCTCTTTTTCTTTCTGAATATAATTCTTTTTCCTCTTTTTCTTTCTTTAATTAAATCCAAGATAGGAAATAAGATATTGAGGTATGCAAGGACTCTTTTCCATTTGGACTCTCTCAATAATATCTCTGTAGATTTGATTTAAAATCTCAGCCGTAGATCAAAATTGCCTTCTTTATCTCTTCAATATTTCGAAGTTGGCTCATAATCACACATCTCTAGCCCATCATGTTCCAGATCAGGCCCATTTTCGCATTTGAGAATTTGAATGGATTTCTTGACGTGTAAAATAACATGATTCAAGCCCAAAACTCCAAATATTTGCTTACATCTTGAAAAGTCCTAAAATCTGCAAAAACAACATAAAACCCAAGGTAACTCCACTCTAAGTGTATAAAATGCATGCTTTATGCCCTAAGATTTCACACATAAATGTGCTCATCAGTAACCAACCCATGAGAGGACATGAGAGCTTCCCGTTTCCTATTTTGTGGATGACCAATAGGGTTAAGAGTCTACGTAGTCGAGACGGAGACGGTGACTCTAGGGGGAGGGATACCGGAAAGGATTGAGGGAAGCGAGGAATGACCGAATCTAACCCCTAAGTAGATGTGATTCAGTAGATGACTTGCATTAGGATAAGATTAACCTTGAACATGTGTCAATACTTAGACCAATGGTGATGTGAGAGACTGGTGACCCAAACCCCAGTCATGGAGTGTCTGGGATGCATGACCTAATTACCAACGAGAACCCAAAAGACCGGGGAGGTTGAGGGAGAGTGATTTGAGATCTACTTAGAGGAGTATGGTGCTATGACTTAAAGCATGTCTGCCAATAGAGACCAGCATATTTAGAGTTAGAAGCATACTTGCATTCATTGTTTCATGTCATTGCATTTATGCTTGTTTTGAATTGTGTGTAAATGACTGTTGTGATTGAATTACTTGCTAAGTTCTTTTGAGCTTATCCTTGGGGGACATGTTTTTAGATACTTTTGCAAGAACAGAAGAGAACCCATGCTTCGGTACGGAGGACCCTTCCCTACATGGTTCAACTCCGAATATCATTGGAGAAGGTCATGACTAGTGGTGTGACCAGCACACAAGTTTGGACTACATTGACGGCTCCTATTGATGGACAACCAACATCATCTTATCGCCGATGGGATCGTGAGCTAGAAGCTGATCCGAAGTTACAAGAGCACTGTCACACCCCACCCGCCGGTCTTGGTTACCTGCCCGACAACCCGTGGAGTGATCCGTCACAGGATCCACGGTTTTAGTCTATCAACAATAATAAATACAAATATAGACAATCAAGAGCAATAAATGTTCAATAAATGAATTAAAGGAATTACAGAAGTCCAAATACTCCAATAACAATAATAAAAGGAAAGAATAATAAATAAAAATAAATACGAGTTCAGCGGAAGTAAACAAAAGAGTTATATTATCTTCTTTCCGGTTTCTTTTTCTAAGGCTATAAACTTAGACTCAAGTTTATCAAAGTGAGGAGTCCTCCAGTTCTTCTCCATTCGCTGATCGAACTTTCCAACCACCTTCCGTCTCTGACCATCAATAGGTGCGATAAGCGCACTCCATGCACCCGCAGGAGCTCCCGCACAGGCTATCTTCATTTCCCACTGACGATGCCACATCCTCTTTATACGGGATGGTTCCTTCATAGGAAACCAATCCATCTTCCTGTACAATTCCTTCTTCTGTGCAGGCTAATAAACATATACAAAAAGAAAGGAGGGAGTTCTAAAGAACTCAGTAAGAAACAATCACAAATCCCATCAATTATCCACAAAAGCATAAGTGCATAAATGCATAAATGATATGAATGAGTGCAAGGTATGAATGATACTATGATTTCTAACTATGCAAGTCTCTAATAGTTGACATGCTTTAAGATATACACCAGCCCTCCTTTGGGTAAGTCTCATCACTCTGATCCGGCAAGGACTAGTTACCTCTGTAGGGATCCTGGGCAAAAAAGGGAAAATCCACACCTGGCTCACAAACCATGGCTGGGGTTAAGTCAACACTCTCTCACCACGACCATTGGTAATGAGTATTGGTGCATGTCAGGGTTTCTAATCCAATGCAAGGTCATACTGGTAACATGTCTACATGAAGTCCAGATACATCCCCTATGGCACCAACCAACTCGGTTCAGCATCCTTCGCAACCTAGGAATGAAAATCCTCATGGACTGGCTACCGCTATTGGACTCCACTCCTTAACCCTATGGTCATCCACATATTATTGGGGCGGAAGCTCTCATGACTCCTCACGACACCCGGTCCGTTCCTTGGACGTCCATGAGCCCAACCCTAACATATGCAACCCTACCATTTATATGACAAACAGTGGACCAACGTCACATCATTGTCATCACGGGTCGCTCGGTTTCAATCCCCCTACCGAAAGGGTAGTAGCATGTGAGGTACCTAGCTATGCAATTCTAGACTCTACCTAAGAAATTCATCAAACAATCATGACAGTGCTGGAGACATCAGCAGGCATGTGTCCCATTCCACAACCTTCTGATATCCCAAAGGAATACCTCATCTATTAGAACCATATACTAATCGTTAACAATACATAACATTCATAATCAAAAAAGTATATATGTAATCAAGACAAACAACAGTAGTATAATAAGATTAGTATATAAAACATGACTACAACAATATATATAAAGAAATACTAATTCTAACAGATACTGGAATAGCATGTTCAAGTCTATTCAAAAGATAGGATTGAATGTCCTTACCTGCATATAAGTAAATTGTCCGTAAAAAGAGATCCGTTAACTATTACAAGACTTTCTTCTCAAACAGAGTATACCTAAACACAGTGTTACAATAGTATATGAGTTAATTGAATCATAGTGAATCAGAACCAAAAGTCATTTGGTCACTGTTTACCAGCCGGTCACTCGAGCCGGTCGCTTAAGTTGAGCGATCGCCCCAAAAACAGAGAGTTTCAATCCGAAACTCAGGCTTCTAATCACTCGTTTTCAATTCGGATTTCGAGTGATCATGGCCTAAGTCTCAAATCTAATACTCCCAAAGCCAAAGGGTGAAGGAAATCCTAACAATTACAATCATTGGGTTACCCAGAACTCTCCCCTTAATTGGATTATCCTTTTCACGAAAGCAGGGTTTCATTTTCGGATGAATCACCTCAAGTAGATTGGAAAGAGAGTCACAATGAATCAAAAAGGGTAACCACCATGATGAGGGGATGGGTTAACACTAAATTTATAAACAAAGGAGATAAAGGATGAAGGGTGAATCCATTACCTCACTTTAGAAAACCAGAAAAAGGGAAGGACTGATCTCTAGATCACTGCCAACACTTCAGATCCACTTTCGGAACTTCCCCGCAGCCGTCTAACCTCCAAAATTAGCAACCACAAATAAAATATTCGTAACTTGGACGAGGGTTACCTTTTATAGAAGTTAAGGGACAAAATAGGGCAAAAACTCTGAAAACAGACCGGGCGGTCGCTTGGTTTGATCAACCGCCACTAGCAACCGCCCCCATGTATTTTGCCATACAAGGGTGCTTTTGCTAGGGGGTTGATATCCAAGTACAACCTAGCCCTAAAGAAGAGATGGGGGAGATCTTACCTTCATTCTGGACATCTCCGAATAACACTTGTCTTCCAGAAGACAAACTACCAAGCAAGAAAGGCTCTTCAGACAAAGGATCCAGATCCATGGGTTCAGTGTATGGATCATGGACTTCTATCCGGACACTCCACAAACTTACCCGACTAGACCTTTGGGTTCTCGGACCTGCAATACGGATCTCGGGTTAGAAATACGGGGGTTGTTACAAGCACAATCCTAAGGTGAAGAAGGTGAAGACCAAAGAAGTAGAAGAGCTGATGGAAGATTTTGACTAGTTTACTTTTGTTCTTTTAAACTTTTATTCTTATTGTAATAGTTTGTCTTTGGTTTAGATTTTCGATCTACCTTCCGCATTGGCTTTGAGGTATATTTCCCCTATACTCTACAGTTATCTTTTGATTTGGTATCATTATTTCCGCACTCTGAATTCTTTTGTGATCCTTCTATGATCCTTTCTTGATTATTATTATTAGTTCACTTGAATACAGTGATGATTTGTTCTTGCTTTTAATTGTATTACTGTGCTATGTGGGATATGATTGCCCAAAACTTGATTTTCGGGTTGTGAATCACACTCTCGGGTATTCTAGATAGGTTACCTGTAAAACCCAGCCCTAACCTTGACCCGGAAACCTTGTTATTTGTAGGTCCGATGACCCGAAGTAAAGTAAGAAGTCAGCTTTGGGCCATCCCAGTAGAGGACTTGGTGTCTGGCTTTGAATCCATGAAAGTTGATGATGAGGTTCTATTTATGGAAACTGAATCCTGATGAAGATCTGATTAGTTGATGGACTTGGAGTGCTCTCTATCTTGGTTTGAAGGCATTTCTACCTATTAGGTAAGTCACTTGACTTGTGTGCAAAACCCCTTTAGGATTGGATTTGCTCTGGACCTTCAATTCCCTCGTTTTGGTCTTCTTGTCGGCATTGGTCGATCGATTGGTCGATCGGGCCATCGACCAATCCACTCGACCAATGAGTGCTGTCTTTGGCAATTAGGTTGTTCTTGCTCTATTTAAGTCCAATCTCGAGTCCACTTCGTATTTGCTGCCTCCAAACCCTCTCGGAACGAACCAAAGACCTCTCGCAAGTCATCTCTCTTGCATCCTTGGTGTTTTCTTGACGGATCTTCGTCGAAACTCTTCTTTTGGCACAAAAAGGATCCCCCCCCCCCCCCCTCCCCCCCCCTTTTTTTTTTTTTTTTTTTTTTTTTGTGGAGAGAAAAAAGAAGATTTTTTTTTTTTTTTTTAAAAATTTCTTATTTTTTTTTTTTTTTTTTTTTTTTTGTTTTTTAAATTAAAAATAATATTTATTTTTTTTTTTTTTTTTTTTTTTTTAAAAAATAAAATAAAAAAAAGGGATCTAATCTTTGATTAAACTTCTAATCTGAATTCTGATCTCTTTGGATCTTCTTTGTTGATCATGTTAGTAGTTAATTACTGTGTTTTCTTTCCATGATCCATAATCTATAGATTTCTAGTTGTTCTCTTCTACCATACTATGTGTTCTTCATGATGCATGGTAGTTACATATATGGTAGGTTTTATTTCCTTATTTAGATTTATGCTTCTAAGCCTTATTCCATGAAGATCTATGTATGTTTTCATGATACCATTACCGAAAGCAATGATCCATCCTCCTATTGTTCTTGTCTTTGTTTTCTATTTCAAATTCATCAAGATCCATGATTGATTTAATTATGGTAACTTTTTGTTTCCTAATTTGGATCTTGATATCTTGATTGGATTAGTGTTTTGTGGTCCCCTATATGTTAGAATACTACTGATGTAGTCTACCCCTTGATTAGTACCCTTTTGAACCACCAAATTCGGATTTCATATCTTAAAACTCTGTTTTTTAGGCTCTTGTCTGCATTGGTCATTGATTGGTCGTTGGACCACTCGACCAATCCACTCGACCAATGAGTACAGCAACTCAGAATTGGTCTATGTTGGATGTTTTGGTATCTTTTCTGTTAGGGATCTTTCCTAATATGTTGTATATACTTGTTTAGGACCTTCTTCTCAAGTTTGCCAAGATCTTACTTGATTTCTTAGGATTCCTTTGCGAGTTATAAAAGGTAAGGATGGTTATTTCCTTAATTACATAGATAGCATGAATCTAGTTTCTATATTTGAATATCATAGATATGATTCCTAAATTAGATTCTTACAATGATATACTACTTGTTGCATAACTTTGATTACGGTAGCATTACTTATTCATATTAAATTGATTCATGTATGATTTACTTACCAATGTTATACAAGTGATTGTAATTATTGATTTCTTTTCATATATGAAGTTACCATATATGTGATGATATGATTTGATGCATGTGTATGCTTAAGTATGGTTTGGAAAGGAGAGGTGTCCTTTTGACACTTCGTCCTTGGACTACTACGGGAATATTATGGGATGTTTCCGGAGATGCCCTCTGGACACCTTCCTAAAGCTGTTGGATGACATATCTAGGATTTGTCTAGTAGTGTTTGGCTAGGATGTCTGTTATGTCGGACCCTAATCGGAGGGGTATTGAGACCGAACGACCCGTGGTAGCAATGGGGATTCATGGGCGCTCAAGACCGGTAACCAACCCGTGAGAGGACGGGAATCACATTGTGGGGGCCATTTATTGGTAGGGTTGCATATGGTTAGACTTGGGCTCACGGGCGCTTAAGACCGGTAACCAACCCGTGAGAGGACGTGAGAGCTTCCCGTTTACCATATGTGGATAACCAATAGGGTTGATGAGTCCGTAGTCCGAGTTGGTCGGTGCCATAGGATACGCTGACTCTAGTGTGAAGGATACCGGAAAGGATCGTCGGGGACGAGGAATGGACGTATCTGGATCGACTTGATGTAACTAAGTAGAAGACTTGCATTTGGCTAGGTTTTACCACGACATGCGCCGAGTACTTATACCAAATGGTTGTGAGAGAGTGTGTTGACTTAACCCCCTGCCAAGGTTTGTCTGAGGGATGAAGGACCCATTACCAATCGGCTGCTCAAGACCGGTGAAATGATCCGTGAGAGAATCCAAGATATCTTAAATGGTTGAGGATGTGAGTGGACTTTCCTAAAGAAGTACGGTGCTATGACTTAAAGCATGTACGCCAATAGAGACCAGCATACATAGAGTTAGATTCATTCATTCATTGTTTGTCTCATATCATATTGCATTTATGTTTGTTACGGAATCCTGCCATTTATGTTATTATGGATTTTTAAGCGCCTTCTTGAGTTTCTTTGAAACTCATTCCTTTATTGTACAATGTTGTTAGACTATCCTGCAGTCTTGAGTACTATGACGGTCCCTATGAAGAAGCGCAAGGCGAAGAGGCATATCTCCGGGGAAGGTGATTGCGGTTACCACAATTACTCCGAAGATCCCACGAGTGGTTATGCTCCGTACGATGCTTAGTCCGACCATTGAGTGGAAGCGTCCTTGTGCCATTTATGAGATTTACACTTACAAGGATGTTGTCTATAAGGTGGAGAACAATTTAGTTACCCAATGTACTTGCTCTTTGGGATTAGATTTTGTCTAGTTTATTCTTTAGAGCTACTTTTCATTTGGATGTAAAGTGGGATTTTTGCCTCACTTTACTTATCGTTTGATACTACGATTATATCTATTATTCTGATTCATTTATGATTCATTCTTTCTTTATTGGATCTATGATTTATCTTCCGCACTCTTATTATGATTGTTCATGATTATGTTATTGTTTATGTGGGAGGTTGATCACTCGATACCTGATCTTCGGGCTGTGGATCACACTCTCGGGTATGCCGGATAGGGTACCGGCTGGGAGGGCGTGAATGATTGGTATCGAGCCCAAGGTTCGAGGAGATCCTAACCACAAAAGACAACAACTGAACATTCTGAGTCATTGATCTGAAATGACTCTTCTACTCTTAGAAGTGAATAATAGAACAACTGAATTAGAAACTTGACCTTTGAGGTATAACGAGAACATTTCGAATAACATACCATAATTATACTTGAACAAATGTCACTAATGCAAGGAAAAGAAAGTTGCATAACATACAATAATTAAAGAGGAACAAAATGAACTTCATTAATTTCAAAGGTTTTTACAACGATTACATCCGAAATGCATAAATGGAAATCCTAAGGTACGGTCTATCTAGGTGATCTGCTCGATCTCTGTATGCTCCGAACTCCTCTGCTAGGCTGAGTCACACGATGCTCTATCCTATCTGTCGTGACTCCATCCTCTCGTACATCTGCTCTGTCGACCTCCATCCTCTCTAGCATGGAAGTCATCGATCTCATCTGTGCTCCAAGATCTGAAGTCTCCGGGCTGCATGTGAAGGGCCACCTACCTCGAAGTGTGATGAAGGAAACTCGTGATGCACGAGGCTCGGCCTCGCGCATATCTGCATCATCTCCGGCCTGATCATCACTATCGGGACCGATATCCTCTCCTCCATCCATCGATCCCCGATCCTCATCCTACGATTCATCATCATCCTCACCCTCCGGACCGGGAGATCTCTCTGGCTGCTTTGTAGTCTCATCGACGAATGGTCCGAGTCCCAATAGGGTATCCCTGTGATCTAGTGTCCTTTGGTGTATCCTCGAAACTCACCCCGAAATGCTGAAGATCAAAGTCGGTAGCCTCCCATAGCAAAGGTTCCGCATGCTAGGCCGCGAGAACTAAGTCCGGCATGACCTGCTGAATGATGTAGGAGAGATCGATCTCGAAGCCCATGTAGATGCGGTAGATGACTAAGGCCTCCATCATTGTGACCCGATGGTGATGTCCGGCTTTCGGCATGATGTTTCGGCCGACTATGCGACCGATAATCCGTGCGAGAACCCGTCATCCGTCCGCTAGTCCACGGTGTGAAGCATCGACGGCTATCCCATAGCGTAGAGCATATCTCGCGAAGCTCGTACGGCATCGGATGGCTGTCCGGATCTGCTCCTGCGGGTATCCACACACACTTCTTGTGGATAGTAAGGAACTGCAAGATCTCGGCCGGTGTCCGGGTAGAGAAGCGAATCTGAGTCTGGAAGACCACTGCTCCGAGGACAAGTCTAAGTGGATGTCCTTGGCCTCGAGCCTCCTCTGTGTAAGTTAGGTTCTTTGAAGAACAACCTCACTAGTTCCGGGTATACCGGTAGATCCTCGGTGAAGAGATGAGTCCACTTGCAAAGTGTCGAACCTCTGCCGAATCCTAAAGGCTACGAGCTGGCGTAAGTGAAGTAGACGTCCCATCTCGATGTTGCGATGGCTGAAGTAGGCCTCGTACGGGAACTCGGCCTGAGGTGTGTCAAACATGTCCGGTCTCCTAACCTCCTGTCTAGGCTCGAAAGGAACGACCTCTGCCCCTAAGAGCACCTACGATGCGACCACGACCTCTACCTCGTCCTCGCCCTCCCCTTTGCATAGTGTATACGTGAAAGAGACAAGAGACAATTCCAATTAGTGCTATTTTAAGATTTGAGCCAAAAGGGTATTTTCGTAATTTTTCGGAAAATTTCAAATTTGGGGGAAATTTGATTTGAACATACTAGCATGTGCGCAATACTTGGAATTTCATGTCTATGAAGTTTGTTTGATGAAAATCGATCGAAAACTTGGATTAAAGCGAAAAATTCAGCAAGAAGGAAATTTGGGGATTTTGCAATTTAGGTCAAAATTGGATTTTTGAAAAGTTGAAATTGGTTAAATCAAATTGTATGGACCTATCTACAATGTCATCTTGAGCATGTAGCATTTGATCTCGTGTGAAAATTTCAAGCGGTTTTGAGAGAAAACGAAATTTTTCTAAAGATATCGATTTCGGTATAAAACTTTGCGAGATGAGCACCAATGTGTTAAAACTTGTTGTCTATGCATGGCATTGTGTTTAAAACCTAAGGAATATGTTTCTAAGCATTCCTAAGCATGATTTCTAGCATTGGATACAAGTAAAGCATGGTTTTATTGAAATGCAAGCATGAGAAGATGAAAATGGAAGGAAGATTAAGAGGTTTACCTTGTTTGTGAAGATGGTGTGTTGTGGTGTTGTTGTTGAAGCACTAAATCACCTCAAGAACACTTGTGGGAACTCTTGGAGATTTTCCCTAGAGCTCTCTCACCTTTGGAAGAAGTTAGAATGAGGTTGGAATGTGAAAATGAGGCTTATAATGCGAATTTTCGCATTACATCTGCATTGGTCGACTCATTGGTCGGTTGGGTCACTCGACCAATCACTCGACCAATGGTCACGGTGACCTCATTTGCTGTTGAATTTTTGGAAAATGTGATTTTTGCCTTATGGAATATTGTTTGATGACTATATGGATATATTTGAGCATGATTTAAGTTTTCAAATCATTTGGACTTGTGGTTTATGTTGAATCTTCGAAATTCGGTATTTTGATGTTCTCGGTTTTGCGAGAATGGTTACTACGAGAAGTGGGCGTGGTGAATCCGGTGGTCATGGAGGTGGTGAAGTACCTCGGGGAGGTGGTGAAGTACCTCATGGAGGTGGTGAGATACCAAATGTTGATCGGGGTACTCATGAGATCCCTGGTGCCCCGAATGTTGGAAGTTTCGAGAGATATTGCCAATATTATGGGCAATATGATGCGGCGACAAGCGGCTCGGTTCAACCGGATGTTGGTGGGTTTCATGACTGCATAATGAGACCCGGGCTGGTGCTAATGTGAATCCTCATGCCGCGATCCTGAATGCGGGAGGTTTAGTTGGAACTCCTCATACTACTTTGATGGAGAGTTTTACGAAGATGCAAGTACCCACTTTTCTTGGAGTTACCAAGGACCCCTTGTTTCCTAACAAGTGGCTTCGTGAGTTGGAGAAGGCTTTCCGACATCTGCAATGCTCGGAAGCTCGAGAAGATTTTGTTTCTTTGAACGAGAAGTTGCAACAAGAAGGCTGATGCATGGTGGATCTCCACTCGTCTGTTTTGGAAGGTTTGCATGCGGGAGTTGTAACTTGGGAGTTATTCAAAGAGGCTTTTTGTATGAACTACTTTCCCGAGGCGGTGAAGGATGCGAAGGAAGCTGAGTTTATGATTCGACTCAAGGAACTCTGTCTGTGTTGGAGTACCAACGGAAGTTCGAGGAGCTTCATTTCTTTGCTCAGATTCTTTGAAGGAAGACCTCGCCAAAGCAAAGAAGTTCTTCAAAGGACTGCGTCCTGCCATTAAAGCTTACCTCACGAGTCCGGCCTATAGTGAGCTATGCTCAAGTGGTGCGAGAACTCGAAGAAGTTGGAAGAAACGAGAGAAGGAAAGTGCTCGTGTGCAAAAGCCTTGGCGATCAAGGAATTCTGGTTTGGTGGATCGTAATGACCGTCGTTTTGTGAGACCTACACCCTACCCCACTCCTACCTTTCGGGCTAAGAGTGTAGGTCGGAACACGGGTTTTCAGCAGCCCGGCCGGTTTAGACGGTATGGCGGAAACCGACCACCGGCAAGTGCAAGTGCAAGTGCAAGTGCAAGGCCTTTTGTTCGGAAGCCCTCTGTTGCAGCCACCCCTGTTGGATCCGGCAATCTGTTTGCTTCTACTTGCAAGCAAGCTGGTCATTTTGCTCGTGCTGTCCCGACGGCTGCTTGCCGGCCTGCCCCGGTGGTGAAGAGTGCTCCTGCTCCTCCCTGCGGTAGAGTTTTCGGTATTTCAGTCTTTGAGCGGGATCCAAGCCATGATGTGATTACGGGTACATTGTTAGTCGCTTCTATTTCTGCATTTGTCTTATTTGATACGGGTGCATCTCATTCGTTCATGTCATCTGCATTCATCAAGAAGACTAACCTAATCCACGAGAAGTTGTCTAGTTGTTTATTGATTAGTACACCTACTGGTCTGTTGTGAAACTAGATAAGGGGTTATCTAAATGTCCTGTGTTGATTGGTGAGAAGAACTTGGAAGCCAATTTTGTGATTCTTGACATGAAGGACTTCGATGTTATTTTGGGAATTGATTGGTTGACAGCCCACAAAGTTTGTGTTCCTTTGTTCCTCAAAGAAGATTCGGTTCCATATTTGTGGAAGTCCGGTCTTTGAATTTCGGGGTGAAAAGAGAAGGGTTTGTAAGAAGGTCTTTATGCACTTGATGCAAGTCTATGCCCTAGTGGATGATGCTTCATCTGAAGGCAAGGGTATAGTGGAGAAAAGAGTCGATGAAGTCGAGTTGTCTGCGACTTTGTTGATGTCTTCCACGATGATCTATCGGGAGTGCCTCCGGACGAGAGATGTCGAATTCTCTATTGATCTCGTCCCTGGTGCTGCTCCGGTATCTAAAGCTCCGTACGGGATGGCTCCTGCTGAGTTGAAAGAGTTGCAAAATCGGTTGAATGAGCTCATAGATAGAGGTTTCGTGCAGCCTAGTGTGTCACCTTGGGGAGCTCCGGTCTTGTTCGTCAAGAAGAAAGACGGTAGTATGCGCTTGTGCATCGACTACCGTGAGTTGAATAAGTTGACTATCAAGAATAGATATCCGCTGCCCGAGAATCGATGATCTCTTCGATCGGTTGAAGGGTGCGATTGTGTTCTCAAAGATTGACTTAAGGTCCGGATATCACCAATTGAAAGTGAAGTCTAGTGATATCTTCAAGACGGCTTTCCGAACGCGGTATGGTCACTACGAGTTTAGAGTCATGCCCTTCGGATTGACCAATGCTCTGCGGTGTTCATGGACCTCATGAACCGAGTATTTCATGATGTGCTTGATAAGTTTGTGATTGTTTTCATTGATGACATCTTGATCTATTCGAAGAGCGAAGAAGAGCATGCGAGTCATCTAAGTTTCACTTTGCAAAGGTTGCGAGAAAAGAAGTTGTTCGCTAAGTTTAGCAAGTGTGATTTACGGCTTAAGAGAGTGGTATTCCTTGGTCATGTAGTTTCAGCCGAAGGTATTCGTGTCGATCTGAAAAAGTCCAAGTTTGTGGCTGATTGGGAGAGACCGAAGTCGATAACGGAAATAAGAAGTTTTCTTGGATTGGCGGGTTACTACCGAAGGTTTATTGAGAACTTTTCTCGGTTGGCTGCTCCTATGACTAAGTTGACCGGGAAAGAAGAGAAGTTTGTTTGGTCGACGCTTGTGAGAAGAATTTCCAAGAGTTGAAAGATAGATTGACAAGTGCCCCGGTTTTGACTATACGATAGTTCCGGTGGTATGACGGTTTATACCGATGCGTCAAAGATTGGTTTGGGTTGTGTCTTGATGCAACATGGCAAGGTCGTAGCCTATGCTTCTCGGCAATTGAAGGATTATGAGCGGAATTACCCCACTCACGATCTAGAACTTGCCGCCGTTGTCTTTGCTTTGAAGATTTGGAGACATTATCTTTACGGTGAGAAGATTGCCATTTTCACGGATCATAAGAGTTTGAAATACTTCTTTACCCAAAAGGAGTTGAACATGAGACAAAGGAGATGGTTGGAACTAGTCTCCGATTATGATTGTGATATTCGGTATCATCTGGGAAAGCAAATGTTGTTGCTTGATGCTCTTAGTAGGAAGAACCGGGAAGAAGACTTTGGATTTGAATGCTTTGAGTTTACCATTGTGGTCTTCTATTGAGAGTTTTGATTTGGAAATCGTTCTGAGAATTCTGATTTTATTCTTTACGCCATGACGGCAAGATCTGGTCTTAGAGATAAGATTGTTGCTCTGCGAGTTACGATCAAGAGTTTTTGATCAAAGTTGAGAAGATTTCTTCGAATCTGAGTCGGACCCCGACTTTGGTATATCCATGGATGGTGCTTTGTTGTTTAGAGGAAGGCTGTGTGTGCACATGCAAAGCGAAGAAGTTAAGAAAGAAATATTGAAGGAAGCACACCGGTCGGTCTTTCTTGTACACCGGGAAGCACCAAGATGTACAAGGACTTGAAGGAACATTTTTGGTGGATTGGTCTAAAGGCGGATGTTGATGATTTTGTTGCCAAGTGTGAGACTTGCCAACGTGTGAAAGCCGTTCGACAACCTCCATCTGGATTACTTCAGCCTCTTCCTATTCCTAGTTGGAAGTGGGAGGATATCTCCATGGACTTTGTGACTAGCTTGCCTCGGACAAGTAAAGGCAATGACCTTTGTGTGGGTGATTGTTGATAGGTTGACCAAATCAGCCCATTTCATTCCTATGAAGATCACTCATACTCTGGATAAGCTAGCAAGGCTTTATGTGGATAATGTGGTGCGTCTGCATGGTGTGCCATTGAGTATTGTTTCGGATCGTGATCCTAGGTTCACCTCAAGGTTTTGGAATAGTTTGCGGAAGGCCTTGGGAACCCAATTGAACTTGAGTACAGCTCATCATCCACGGTCGATGGACAATGCGAGCGGACAATTCGGACATTGGAAGACATGCTCGGATCTTGTGTGGTGGATATGGGTGGTAATTGGGATGAACACCTAGCTTTGGTTGAGTTTGCCTATAACAACGGTTATCAAGCAACAATAGGCATGGCTCCATTCAAGGCTTTGTATGGCGGTACTTGTAGGACACCTTTGTCTTGGTGAGGACGGGTGAAAGAAAAGTCTTAGGTCTGAGATGATTGAAGCTACGAGTGCTATGGTAGATATGATAAGAGAAAGGATTAAGTGCGCTTGATCGAGGCAGAAATCTTATCTTGATAAGAGAAGGACCGATTTGGAATTTCAAGTTGGAGAGAAAGTCTTTCGAAGGTCTCACCAATGAAGGGTGTGATGAGATTCAATGTTAAGGAAAGCTTAGCCCTCGTTACATTGGACCTTTTGAGATTTTGGAAAAGGTTGGACTGTTGCGTCTCGATTAGCATTACCTCCGCCTCTTGCTGGTGTGCACAATGTGTTTCATATTTCGATGCTCCGAAAATACATAGAGAATCCGGAACACATTTTGCGGCAAGCACACTGAAGGACTTAGTGCTGATTTGACCTATGATGAAGAACCGGCCGAAATCTTGGATAGGAAGGACAAGCGGCTGCGGAATCGCACCATTCCTTTGGTGAAGATTCGGTGGAAGAACCATACCCCTGAAGAAGCTTCTTGGGAGAAGGAAGAAGATATGAAGGAGAAGTTTCCTTACCTCTTTGGAAGCACGAAGGAAGGCCAGATGACCCCGGACAATAGGTGTCGGCTTTGGGCATCCATGAAGTCACGCCCTCCCAGGCCGGTACCCTATACGGCATCAGCCGAGGAGTGTGATCCACGGCCCGAAGATCGGGTATCGAGTGATCAACCTCCCACATAAACAATAACATAATCATGAACAACCATAACAAGAGTGCGGAAGATAAATCATAGATCCAATAATGAAAGAATGAATCATAAACGAATCGGAATAATAGATATAATCGAGTGTCAAACGAGATAAGTAAAGTGAAGCAAAAATCCCACTTTACATCCAGCGGAAAAGTAGCTCGAAAGAATAAACTAGATAAAATCTAATCCCGCGTCAGCAAGTACATTGGGTAACTAAATTATTCTCCACTTTGTAGACGACATCCTTGTAGGTATAGATCTCATAAATGGCACAAGACGCTTCCACTCAATGGTCGGACTAAGCATCGTACGGAGCATAACCACCCGTGGGATCTTCGAGTAATTGTGGTAACCGCAATCACCTTCCTGGAGATATGTCTCTTCGCCTTGCGCTTCCTCATAGGGACCGTCATAGTATTCTCGTACACGGGATAGTCTAACAACATTGTACAATAAAGGGAATGAGTTTCAAAGAAACTCGGTAAAGCCGATTAAAATCCATAATAACATAAATGGCGGGATTCCGAGAACAATCATAAATGCAATATGATATGAGACAAACAATGAATGAATGAATCTAACTCTATGTATGCTGGTCTCTTGTGGCTAGGACATGCTTTAAGCCATAATGCCACCGTACTTCTTTAGGAAAGTCCACTCACATCCTCAACCATTTAAGATATCTTGGATTCTCTCACGGATCATTTCACCGGTCTTGAGCAGCCGATTGGTAATGGGTCCTTCATCCCTCGGGACAAACCTTGGCGGGGGGTTAAGTCAACACACTCTCTCACAACCATTTGGTATAAGTCTTGGCGCATGTCGGGGTAAAACCTAGCCAAATGCAAGTCTTCTACTTGGTTACATCAAGTCGGATCCAGATACTTCCATTCCTCGTCCCCCAGCGATCCTTTCCGGTATCCTTCACACTAGAGTCGGCGTATCCTATACGCAGTGCCAACTCGGACTACGGACTCATCAACCCTATTGGTTATCCACATATGGTAAACGGGAAGCTCTCACGTCCTCTCACGGGTTGGTTACCGGTCTTAAGCGCCCGTGAGCCCAAGTCTAACCATATGCAACCCTACCAACAAATGGCCCCCACAATGTGATTCCTGTCCTCTCACGGGTTGGTTACCGGTCTTGAGCGCCCATGAATCCCCATTGCTACCACGGGTCGTTCGGTCTCAATACCCCTCCGATTAGGGTCGACATAACGAGGACATCCTAGCCAAACACTACTAGACAATCCTATATGTCATCCAACAGTTTAGGAAGGTGTCCGAGAGGGCATCTCCAGGAAATATCCCATAATATTCCCGTAGTAGTCCAAGGGACGAGAAGTGTCAAAAGGACACCTCTCCTTTCCAAACCATACGTAAGCATACACATGCATCAATTCATATCATCACATATATGGTAACTCCATATATGGAAAGAAATCAATATTTACAATCACTTGTATAACATTGGTAAGTAAATCATACATGAATCATTTCAATATGAATAAGTAATGCTACTTGTAATCAAAGTTATGCAACAGTAGTATATCATTGTAAGAATCTAATTTAGGAAACATATTAATGATATTCAAATATAGAAACTAGATTCATGCTATCTATGTAATTAAGGAAATAACCATCCTTACCTTTTATAACTCTTAAAGAATCCTAAGAAATCAAGTAAGATCTTGGCAAACTTGAGAAGAAGGTCCTAAACAAGTATATACAACATATTAGGAAAGATCCCTAGCAGAATATATATCAAAATATCCGAAAGCAGACCAATGCTGGAGTTCGTTGTACTCATTGGTCGAGTGGATTGGTCGAGTGGTCCGATCGACCAATCGGTCGACCAATGCGAGACGATAGCTTATAAAATCGAGTTTTGAGATATGAAATCCGAATTTGGTGGTTCAAAAGGGTACTAATCAAGGGGTAGACTACATCGGTAGTATTCTAGCATATAGGGGACCTCAAAACACTAATCAAATCAAGGTATCAAGATCCAAATTAGGAAACAAAAAGTTACCATAATTAAATCAAACATGGATCTTGATGAATTTTGAAATAGAAAACAAAGACAAGAACAATAGGAGGATGGATCATTGCTTTCGGTAATGAAAACATGAAAACATGCATAGGTCTTCATGGAATAAGGCTTAGAAGCATAAATCTAAATAAGGAAATAAAACCTACCATATATGTAACTATCATGCATCATGAAGAACACATAGTAAGGTAGAAGAGAACAACTAGAATTCTATGGATTATGGATCATAGAAAGAAAACACACCCATTAACCACTAACATGATCAATGAAAGAAGATCCAAAGAGATCGAGAATTCAGATTAGGAAATTAACGAGAGATTAAATCATGGTTTGATCATGAATCCTTCAAAAGCTTGCAATGATCATGGTTAAGATCATTGTTCTAGCCTTAAATCCTTAGGATGATCATGAGAACATGTTCGGAGATGTTTGCAACGAGAGGATGCGGCATCTCTTCTACTATCTCAACTCAAAAAGGAAAGAAAAACAAAGATGTAGGAGAAGAAGAGAGAGTAGACATACCTTTTGATGCAAAAAGAAGAGTTCCGACGAAGATCCGCCAAGAAAACTCCAAGGATGCAAGAGAGATGACTTGCGAGAGGTCTTTGGTTCGTTCCGGAGGGTTTGGAGGCAGCAAATACGAAGTGGACTCGAGGTTAGACTTAAATAGAGCAAGAATCAACCTAATTGCCAAAGACGGCACCCATTGGTCGAGTGGATTGGTCGGCCCCGATCGACCAATCGGTCGACCAATGCGGCGACAAGGCCAAAACGGGGAATTGAAGGCCCGGATCAAATCCAAACCTAAAGGGGTTTTGCACACAAGTCAAGTGACTTACCTAGTAGGTAGAAATGCCTTCAAACCAAGATAGAGAGCACTCCAAGTCCATCAACTAATTAGATCTTCATCGGGATTCTGTTTCCATAAATAGAACCTCATCATCAACCTTCATGGATTCAAAGCCGGACACCAAGTCCTCTCTTGGGATGGCCCAAAGCTGACTTCTTACTTTACTTGGGTCATCGGACCTACAAATAACAAGGTTTCCGGGTCAAGGTTAGGGCTGGGTTTCACATTCTCCCCCCCTTAAAGAAATTTCGTCCCCGAAATTGAAAGCGTACTGTGCTTCCAAAGAGGTAAGGAAACTTCTCCTTCATGTCTTCTTCCTTCTCCCAAGAAGCTTCTTCGGGGGTATGGTTCTTCCACCGAATCTTCACCAAAGGAATGGCGCGATTCCTTGTTGCTTGTCCTTCCTATCCGGGATTTCGGCCGGTTCTTCATCATAGGTCAAATCAGCACTAAGTCCTTCGGGTGCTTGCTGCAAAATGTGTTCGGATTCTCTATGTATTTTCGGAGCATCGAAATATGAAACACATTGTGCACACCAGCAAGAGACGGAGGTAATGCTAATCGATACGCAACGGGTCCAACCTTTTCCAAAATCTCGAAAGGTCCAATGTAACGAGGGCTAAGCTTTCCCTTAACATTGAATCTCATCACACCCTTCATTGGTGAGACCTTGGGAAAGACTTTCTCTCCAACTTGAAATTCCAAATCGGTCCTTCTCTTATCGGCATAAGATTTCTGTCTCGATTGGGCAGACTTAATCCTTTCTCTTATCATATCTACCATAGCACTTGTAGCTTCAATCATCTCGGGACCTAAGACTTTTCTTTCACTGTCTCGATCCAGTACAAAGGTGTCCTACAAGTACTACCATACAAAGCCTTGAATGGAGCCATGCCTATTGTTGCTTGATAAGCTGTTGTTATAGGCAAACTCAACCAAAGCTAGGTGTTCATCCCAATTTCCACCCATATCCACCACACAAGATCGAGCATGTCTTCCAATGTCTGAATTGTCCGCTCGGATTGTCCATCGGCCTGTGGATGATGAGCTGTACTCAAGTTCAATTGGGTTCCCAAGGCCTTACGCAAACTATTCCAAAACCTTGAGGTGAACCTAGGATCACGATCCGAGACAATACTCAATGGCACACCATGCGGACGAACCACATTATCCACATAAAGCCTGGCTAGCTTATCCAGAGTATGAGTGATCTTCATAGGAATGAAATGGGCTGATTTGGTCAACCTATCAACAATCACCCACACAGTGTCATTGCCTTTACTTGTCCGAGGCAAGCTAGTCACAAAGTCCATGGAGATATCTTCCCACTTCCAACTAGGAATAGGAAGGGGTTGAAGTAATCCGAGATGGAGGTTGTCGAACGGCTTTCACACGTTGGCAAGTCTCACACTTGGCAACAAAATCATCAACATCCGCCTTTAGACCAATCCACCAAAAATGTTCCTTCAAGTCCTTGTACATCTTGGTGCTTCCCGGGTGTCTGATAAAAGCGACTGGTGTGCTTCCTTCAATATTTCATTCTTAACTTCATCGTTTGCAGGCACACACACAGTCTTCCTCTAAACAACAAAGCACCATCCATGGATATACCAAAGTCGGGGTCCGACTCGGGATTCGAAGAAATCTTCTCAACTTTGGTCAAAAACTCTTGATCGGAACTCTGCTGAGCAACAATCTTATCTCTAAGACCAGATCTTGCCGTCATGGCGAGAAAGAATAAAATCAGAATTCTCAGGAACGATTTCCAAACCAAAACTCTCAATAGAAGACCACAATGGTAAACTCAAAGCATTCAAATCCAAAGTCTTCTTCTGGTTCTTCCTACTAAGAGCATCGGCAACAACATTTGCTTTCCCAGGATGATCTTGAATATCACAATCATAATCGGAGACTAGTTCCAACCATCTCCTTTGTCTCATGTTCAACTCCTTTTGGGTAAAGAAGTATTTCAAACTCTTATGATCCGTGAAAATGGCAATCTTCTCACCGTAAAGATAATGTCTCCAAATCTTCAAAGCAAAGACAACGGCGGCAAGTTCTAGATCGTGAGTGGGGTAATTCCGCTCATAATCCTTCAATTGCCGAGAAGCATAGGCTACGACCTTGCCATGTTGCATCAGTACACAACCCAAACCAATCTTTGACGCATCGGTATAAACTGTCATACCACCGGAACTATCGGGTATAGTCAAAACCGGGGCACTTGTCAATCTATCTTTCAACTCTTGGAAATTCTTCTCACAGGCGTCGGACCAAACAAACTTCTCTTCTTTCTGGTCAACTTAGTCATAGGAGCAGCCAACCGAGAAAAGTTCTCAATAAACCTTCGGTAGTAACCCGCCAATCCAAGAAAACTTCTTATTTCCGTTCTCGACTTCGGTCTCTCCCAATCAGCCACGGCTTGGACCTTTTCGGGATCGACACGAATACCTTCGGCTGAAACTACATGACCAAGGAAAACCACTCTCTTAAGCCGGAAATCACACTTGCTAAACTTAGCAAACAACTCTTTTTCCCGCAACCTTTGCAAAGTGAAACTTAGATGACTCGCATGCTCTTCTTCGCTCTTCGAATAGATCAAGATGTCATCAATGAAAACAATCACAAACTTATCAAGCACATCATGAAATACTCGGTTCATGAGGTCCATGAACACCGCAGGAGCATTGGTCAATCCGAAAGGCATGACTCTAAACTCGTAGTGACCATACCGCGTTCGGAAAGCTGTCTTGAAGATATCACTAGACTTCACTTTCAATTGGTGATATCCGGACCTTAAGTCAATCTTCGAGAACACAACTGCACCCTTCAACTGATCGAAGAGATCATCGATTACGGGCAGCGGATATCTATTCTTGATAGTCAACTTATTCAACTCACGGTAGTCGATGCACAAGCGCATACTACCGTCTTTCTTCTTGACGAACAAGACCGGAGCTCCCCAAGGTGACACACTAGGCTGTATACGAAACCTCTATCAATGAGCTCATTCAACTGATTTTGCAACTCTTTCAACTCGGTAGGAGCCATCCTATACGGAGCTTTAGATACGGGAGCGGCACCGGGGGACGAGATCAATAGAGAATTCGACATCTCCGTCCGGGAGGCACTCACGATAGATCATCGGGGAAGACATCAACAAAGTCGCAGACAACTCGGACTTCATCGACTCTTTTCTCCACTATACCCTTGCCTTCGGATGAAGCATCATCCACTAGGGCATAGACTTGCATCGGTCATGACAGCACCTTCTTACAAACCCTTCTCTTTTCACCTTGAAATTCAAAGACCGGACTTCCACAAATATGGAGCTGAATCTTCTTTGAGGAACAAAGGAACACGGCTTTGTGGGCTGTCAACCAATCAATTCCCAAAATAACATCGAAGTCCTTCATGTCAAGAATCACAAAATTGGCTTCCAAGTTCTTCTCACCAATCAACACGGGACATTTAGATAACCCCTTATCTAGTTTCACATGAGGACAGTGGGTGTACTAATCAATAAACAACTAGACAACTTCTCGGGGATTAGGTTAGTCTTCTTGATGAATGCGAGATGACATGAGCGAATGAGATGCACCCGTATCAAATAAGACAAATGCGAAATAGAAGCGACTAACAATGTACACTGTAATCACATCATGGCTTGGATCCTGCTCGATCTTTGGAAATGCTGAAAACTCTACCGAGAGGGAGGAGCGGGAGCACTCTTCACCAGCAGGGGGCGGCTCTTTGGGCGGGCCGCTCGGACGAGCACGAGCGAAATGACCAGCTTGCTTGCGGTAGAAGCAAACGGGATTCTTTGGATCCAACGGGGGTGGCTGCAACAGAGGACTTCGAACAAAAGGCCTTGCACTTGCACTAGCACTTGCACTTGCATTTGCATTTGCTGGTGGTCGGTTTCCGCCATCTTGTTTAAACTGGCCGGGCTGCTGAAAACCCGTGTTCGACCTACACTCTTAGCACGAAAGGTAGGAGTGGGGTAGGGTGTAGGTCTCACATAACGACGGTCATTGCGATCCACCGAAACCAGAATTCCTTGATTGCCAAGGCTTTTGCACACGAGCACTTTCCTTCTCTGTTTCTTCCAACTTCTTCGAGTTCCGCACCACTTGAGCATAGCTCACTATAGGCTGGATTTGTGAGATAAGCTTTAATGGCGGGCGCAGTCCTTTGAAGAACTTCTTTGCTTTGGCGAGGTCTTCCTTCAAAGAATCTGGAGCAAAGAAATGAAGCTCCTCGAACTTGTTGGTACTCCAACACGAGACAAAGTTCCTTGAGTCGGAATCATAAACTCGGCTTCCTTTGCATCCTTCACCGCCTCGGGAAAGTAGTTCATACAAAAAGCCTCTTTGAATAACTCCCAAGTTACAACTCCTGCATGCAAACCTTCCAAAACAGGACGAGTGGAAATCCACCATGCATCGGCTTCTTGTTGCAACTTCGCTCGGCAAACAAAATCTTCGAGCTTCCGAGCATTGCGGATGTCGGAAAGCCTTCTCCAACTCACGAAGCCACTTGTTAGGAAACAAGGGGTCCTTGGTAACTCCGGTAAAAGTGGGTACTTGCATCTTGGGAAAACTCTCCATCAGGCGAGTATGAGGAGTTCCAGCTAAACCTCCCGCATTCGGGACTGCGGCATGAGGATTCACATTAGCACCAGCCCGGGTCTCATTATGCGAGTCATGAAACCCACCAACATCTGGTTGAATTGAGCTGCTTCTTTGCATCATATTGCCCATGATATTGGCAATATCTCTGAAACTTCCAACATTCGGGGCACCGGGGATCTCATGAGTACCCCGATCGGCATTTGGTATCTCACCACCTCCATGAGGTACTTCACCACCTCCCCGAGGTACTTCACCACCTCCATGACCACTTTGGATTCACCACGCCCACTTCTCAGAGTAACCATTCTGCAAAACCGAGAACATCAAAATACCGAATTTCGAAGATTCAACATAAACCACAAGTCCAAATGATTTGAAAACTTAAATCATGCTCAAATATATCCATATAGTCATCAAACAATATTCCATAAGGCAAAAATCACATTTTCCAAAAATTCAACAGCAAATGAGGTCAACTGTGACCATTGGTCGAGTGGTTGGTCGAGTGACCCAGTCGACCAATCGATCGACCAATGAAGATGAGAATCCGAAAATTCGCATTATAAGCCTCATTTCCACATTCCAACCTCATTCTAACTTCTTCCAAAGGTGAGAGAGCTCTAGGGAAAATATCCAAGAGTTCCCACAAGTGATTCTTGAGGTGATTTAGTGCTTCAACAACAACACCACAACACACCATCTTCACAAACAAGGTAAATCTCTCATTCTTTCTTCCATTTTCATCTTCTCATGCTTGCATTTCAATAAAACCATGCTTTACTTGTATCCAATGCTAGAAATCATGCTTAGGAATGCTTAGAAACATATTCCCTAGGTTTTAAACACAATGACATGCATAGACAACAAGTTTTAACACATTTGGTGCTCATCTCGCAAAGTTTTATATCGAAATCGATATCTTTAGAAAAATTTCGTTTTCTCTCAAACCGCTTGAAATTTTCGCACGAGATCAAATGCTACATGCTCAAGATGACATTGTAGATAGGTCCATACAATTTGATTTAACCAATTTCAACTTTTCAAAAATCCAATTTTGACCTAAATTGCAAAATCCCCAAATTTCTTCTTGCTGAATTTTTCGCTTTAATCCATGTTTTCGATCGATTTTCATCAAAACAACTTCATAGACATGAAATTCCAAGTATTGTGCACATGCTAGTATGTTCAAATCAAATTTCCCCCAAATTTGAAATTTTCCGAAAAATTACGAAAATACCCTTTTGGCTCAAATCTTGAAATAGCACTAATTGGAATTGTCTCTTGTCTCTTCCACGGATACATCATGCGAGAGGGGAGGACGAGGAGGAGGTAGAGGTCGAGGTCGCATCGTAGGTGCTCTCGGGGGCGAGAGGTCGGGTTCCTTTCGAGCCCGAGAGAGGAGGTTAGGAGACCGGACCTATTTGACACACCTCGGGCCGAGTTTCTATACGAGGCCTACTTCAGCTATTGTAACATCGAGATGGGGCGTCTACTTCACTTACGCCAGCTCGAGCCTTCGGGATCCGGCGGAGGTTCGACACTTTACGGTGGACTCACCTCTTCACCGAGGATTTGCCGGTATACCGGAGCTAGTGAGGTTGTTCTTCAGCAACCTTACTTACACGAGAGGAGGCTCGGGGCCGGGGACATCCACTCGGACTTGTCCTCGGGAGCGGGGTCCTTCGGACTCGGATTCGCTTCTCCACCCGGACAACGGCCGAGATCTTGCGGGTCCCTTACTACCCACAGCGGTGTGTGTGGATACTGCGGGAGCGGACTGGACGACCATCGATGCCGTATGAGCTTCGCGAGATATGCTCTACGCTATGGGATAGCCGCCGATGCTTCACACCGTGGACTAGCGGACGGATGACGGGTTCTGCACGTATTATCGGTCGCATAGTCGGCCGAAACATCATGCCGAAGCCGGACATCACCATCGGGTCACGGTGATGGAGGCCTTGGTCATTTACCGCATCTACATGGGCTTCGAGATCGATCTTTCTTACATCATTCAGCAGGTCATGCTTTGGACTTAGTTCTGCGGCCTAGCATGCGGAACCTTTGCTATGGGAGGCTTCGACTTTGATCTTCGGGCATTTCGGGGTGAGTTTCGAGGATACTCCGATGGACACTAGATCACGGGGATACCCCATTGGGACTCGGACCATTCGACGGATGAGACTACATCGGTTAGAGATCTCTGGTCCGGAGGGTGAGGATGATGATGAATCGGAGGATGAGGATGAGGGATCGAGAGGATGGAGGAGAGGATATCGGTCTGATAGTGATGATCAGGCCGGAGATGATATCTGAGATATGCGCGAGGCTGAGCTCCGTGCATCACGAGTTTCCTTCATCACACTTCGAGGCGGGTGGCCCTTCACATGCGGTTCCGGAGACTTCAGATCTTGGTGCACGAGATGAGATCGATGACTTCCATGCTAGAGAGGATGGAGGTCGAGACAGGAGCAGATGTACGAGAGGATGGAGTCTCGACGGGACGGGATAGAGCATCGGGTGACTCGGCTAGCGAGAGGAGTTCGAGCATATAGAGATCGAGTAGATCACCTAGATAGATTGTACTTTAGGATTTTCCATTTATGCTTTTCGGATGTAATCATTGTAAAAACTTTTGAAATTAATGAAGTTCATTTTGTTTCTCTTTAATTATTGTATGTTATGCACCTTTCTTTTCCTTGCATTAGTGTCATTTGTTCAAGTATAATTATGGTATGTTATTCGAAATGTTCTGTTATGCCTCAAAGTTCAAGTTTCTAATTCGGTGTTCTATTATTCACTTCTAAGAGTAGAAGAGTCATTTCGGATCAATGACTCGGGAATGTTCAGTTGTTGTCTTTTGTGGTTAGGATCTCCTCGAACCTTGGGCTCCGATACCAATCTATCACGCCCTCCCGGCCGGTACCCTATCCGGCATACCCGAGAGTGTGATCCACAGCCCGAAGATCGGGTATCGAGTGATCAACCTCCCACATAAACAATAACATAATCATGAACAACCATAACAAGAGTGCGGAAGATAAATCATAGATCCAATAATGAAAGAATGAATCATAAATGAATTAGAATAATAGATATAATCGAGTGTCAAACGAGATAAGTAAAGTGAAGCAAAAATCCCACTTTACATCCGGCGGAAAAGTAGCTCGAAAGAATAAACTAGATAAAATCTAATCCCAGTAGCAAGTACATTGGGTAACTAAATTATTCTCCACTTTGTAGACGACATCCTTGTAGGTGTAGATCTCATAGATGGCACAAGGACGCTTCCACTCAATGGTCGGACTAAGCATCGTACGGAGCATAACCACCCGTGGGATCTTCGGAGTAATTGTGGTAACCGCAATCACCTTCCCGGAGATATGTCTCTTCGCCTTGCGCTTCCTCATAGGGACCGTCATAGTATTCCGTTACTGCAGGATAGTCTAACAACATTGTACAATAAAGGAATGAGTTTCAAAGAAACTCGGTAAGGCGATTAAAATCCATAATAACATAAATGGCGGGATTCAGAACAATCATAAATGCAATATGATATGAGACAAACAATGAATGAATGAATCTAACTCTATGTATGCTTTGGTCTCTATTGGCGGACATGCTTTAAGTCATAGCACCGTACTTCTTTAGGAAAGTCCACTCACATCCTCAACCATTTAAGATATCTTGGATTCCCTCCAACCATTTAAGATATCTCGGGCGACCGATTGGTAATGGGTCCTTCATCCCTCGGGACAAACCTTGGCGGGGGGTTAAGTCAACACACTCTCTCACAACCATTTGGTATAAGTCTTGGCGCATGTCGGGGTAATACCTAGCCAAATGCAAGTCTTCTACTTGGTTACATCAAGTCGGATCCAGATACTTCCATTCCTCGTCCACTGACGATCCTTTCCGGTATCCTTCACACTAGAGTCCTCATAGTCCACCGACTATGGACTCACCAACCCTATTGGTTATCCACATATGGTAAACGGGAAGCTCTCACGTCCTCTCACGGGTTGGTTACCGGTCTTAAGCGCCCGTGAGCCCAAGTCTAGCCATATGCAACCCTACCAACAAATGGCCCCCACAATGTGATTCCTGTCCTCTCACGGGTTGGTTACCGGTCTTGAGCGCCCATGAATCCCCATTGCTACCACGGGTCGTTCGGTCTCAATACCCCTCCGATTAGGGTCGACATAACAGGACATCCTAGCCAAACACTACTAGACAATCCTAGATATGTCATCCAACAGTTTAGGAAGGTGTCCAGAGGGCATCTCCGGAAACATCCCATAATATTCCCGTAGTAGTCCAAGGACAGAAGTGTCAAAAGGACACCTCTCCTTTCCAAACCATACGTAAGCATACACATGCATCAATTCATATCATCACATATATGGTAACTCCATATATGGAAAGAAATCAATATTTACAATCACTTGTATAACATTGGTAAGTAAATCATACATGAATCAATTCAATATGAATAAGTAATGCTACTGTAATCAAAGTTATGCAACAGTAGTATATCATTGTAAGAATCTAATTTAGGAAACATATCAATGATATTCAAATATAGAAACTAGATTCATGCTATCTATGTAATTAAGGAAATAACCATCCTTACCTTTTATAACTCGCAAAGAATCCTAAGAAATCAAGTAAGATCTTGGCAAACTTGAGAAGAAGGTCCTAAACAAGTATATACAACATATTAGGAAAGATCCCTAACAGAAAATATAGCAAAACATCCGAAACGGACCAATTCTGGAGTTCTTGTACTCATTGGTCGAGTGGATTGGTCGAGTGGTCCAGTCGACCAATCAGTCGACCAATGCAGACGATAGCTTATAAAATCGAGTTTTGAGATATGAAATCCGAATTTGATGGTTCAAGAGGGTACTAATCAAGGGGTAGACTACATCGGTAGTATTCTAGCATATAGGGGACCTCAAAACACTAATCAAATCAAGGTATCAAGATCCAAATTAGGAAACAAAAAGTTACCATAAATAAATCAAACATGGATCTTGATGAATTTTGAAATAGAAAACAAAGACAAGAACTATAGGAGGATGGATCATTGCTTTTGGTAATGAAAACATGAAAACATACATAGGTCTTCATGGAATAAGGCTTAGAAGCATAAATCTAAATAAGGAAATAAAACCTACCATATATGTACTATCATGCATCATGAAGAACACATAGTAAGGTAGAAGAGAACAACTAGAATTCTATGGATTATGGATCATAGAAAGAAAACACAACCATTAACCACTAACATGATCAATGAAAGAAGATCCAAAGAGATCAGAATTCAGATTAGGAAATTAAATGAGAGATTAAATCATGGTTTGATCATGAATCCTTCAAAAGCTTGCAATGATCATGGTTAAGATCATTGTTCTAGCCTTAAATCCTTAGGATGATCATGAGAACATGTTCGAGAGATGTTTGCAACGAGAGGATGCAGCATCTCTTCTACTGTCTCAACTCAAAAAGGAAAGAAAAACAAAGATGTAGGAGAAGAAGAGAGAGTAGACATACCTTTTGATGCAAAAAGAAGAGTTCCGACGAAGATCCGCCAAGAAAACTCCAAGGATGCAAGAGAGATGACTTGCGAGAGGTCTTTGGTTCGTTCGAGGAGGGTTTGGAGGCAGCAAATACGAAGTGGACTCGAGGTTAGACTTAAATAGAGCAAGAATCAACCTAATTGCCAAAGACAGCACCCATTGGTCGAGTGGATTGGTCGACTGCCGCCATCGACCAATCGGTCGACCAATGCGACAACAAGGCCAAAACAGGGAATTGAAGGCCCGGATCAAATCCAAACCTAAAGGGGTTTTGCACACAAGTCAAGTGACTTACCTAGTAGGTAGAAATGCCTTCAAACCAAGATAGAGAGCACTCCAAGTCCATCAACTAATTAGATCTTCATCAGGATTCTGTTTCCATAAATAGAACCTCATCATCAACCTTCATGGATTCAAAGCCAGACACCAAGTCCTCTACTGGGATGGCCCAAAGCTGACTTCTTACTTTACTTCGGGTCATCGGACCTACAAATAACAAGGTTTCCGGGTCAAGGTTAGGGCTGGGTTTCACACTTACACTTGACATGTCACTTGATGTGTATGCAAAAGCCCATAAGGTTTAAAGCCCATTTGATCCTCCAAATCCCTATTTATTCCTTACTGTCTGCCTTGGTCAACTCCTTGGTCGAGTGGGCCACTCGACCACGCACTCGACCAAAGGGGTGTGAAATCCGAGAATTTGTAATTTTAGGGTTTTTCACTTTTATTTAAACCCTACTTCGTATTTCTTTGTTACGGCTGCCTCCTAAACACTTTGCGAACGTGAGAACACCTCTCCGAAACTCTCTCTGAAGATTTCGAAAACTCCTCTGCAGATCTGAAGCCTCTCATCGCTGTTCTTACAATTCAAGGTTAGTAATCGCTTCAACATTGCAAATTTCTTTTCTTCGATCTTGTTCTTGATTGAGATCAGGAAGTAGATGCTGCATCCTTGCAACCATCCCTTCGTGATCTCCTTCGTTTCTTTGAGATCTATGATCATCATCATGATCTTAACCCTGGCCGTATATTTTTCTGGAAACCCTAACCTTGCTTGATTTCTGGAAAACTTTGGTGACCTCCCATGCGAGGGAAACCTCATGGGTGATATTTCTAGTAACCTAAACTATAATTTCTATGATTTTCTTGTTATAATTGGCAAATCATTAATTCCCTTTCATTCATTGATCATAACCTTTCCTGGGGAGCCATAAAGGTTGAAACCCTAATTTCTTGGGTTAAATCAAGAACCCATATTTTTACCATGACTTGATGATTTTATCTTCCCATATGATTCTAATACATCCTAGGAAGTTCCCCTTCGAATTTCGGATCAATCCGACTTCAAACGAGGAAGTTATGGCCAAAGCAGTCTGTACAATTCCGTACTGGCTTGCTTGGTCGACTGGGCCAGTCTACCAAGCACTCGACCAAAGGAGTCTAGCTTCGTTTTTCGCCCGATTTGATTCGTTTGCTCTCTCATCTTTTAGGCATCTTTCCTAATGTTGTATCTATGGTTATTAGGAGTTTATTTGCTAAGTTTGGAGTTGCTCACTTTGATCTTTGGATCATCTTCTTCGATAATCAAGGTAAGGACAGTTATTTCCTTAACTACATAGATTGCTTGTTCTCTGGTTTCTACCTTATGAAACTATGAGATTACTTACTATTATTGTAATTTAATTCTGATCTCTTACTGTGAGAACAGTAGCACTTGTTTATATTATCTTTTTCATTATTCATGTTATATGAATTACTTATTATTACCTAATCTGATTTGGCTTTTACATTCTCTTGTATATGATGAATTGTTGGTTGTATATGTCATGACTGATCTGAGAATGTGTTTGCTTAAGTTTGGTTTGGGATTGGGGAGTGTCCTTTTGACACTTCTGTCCTTGGACATCGGAGGGAATAGTATGGGATGTTCTCCGAAGATGCCCCATCGACGCTTTCCCGAATCATTGGTTGTCATACCTAGGGATGTCTAGCAGTGTTTGGCTAGGATATACCCTTGTTATATCAGACCCGAATCGGAAGGGTATTGAGACCGAACGACCTGTGGTAGCAATGTGATTCACGGGCGCTCAAGACCGGTAACCAACCCGTGAGAGGACTGGAATCATATTGTGGGGGCCATTTATTGGAGGGTTGCATATGGCTAGACTTGGGCTCATGGGCGCTCAAGACCGGTGACCAACCCGTGAGAGGACATGAGAGCTTCCCGTTTACCATATGTGGATAACCGATAGGGTTGATGAGTCCATATTCCGAGTTGGTCGGTGCCATAGGATACGCTGACTCTAGTGCGAAGGATACCGGAAAGGATCGTTAGGGACGAGGAATGGACGTATCTGGAACTGAGATGATATAACTGACTAGATGACTTGCATTGGGCTAGGCTTTTCCCTGACATGTGCCGGTACTTATGCCAAATGGTTGTGAGAGAGTGTGTTGACTAAATTCCCTACCATGGTTTGATGAGGACTTTACCCAATTACCCGGCAGACCCAAGATGCCAGGATGGCTGAGGGGGAGTGACTGACCTACCCAAAGAAGTACGGTGCTATGACTTAAAGCATGTCTACCATAGAGACCAGCATACATAGAGTTTAGATGCATTCATACTTTATCTGTTTCATATTGTATTGCATCATGTTATGTTTTGTCACATGTTATCTATGATGTTATGGATTAACTTGCCTTACTGAGTTTCTTCGAAACTCATTCCTTTCTGTATATTTTTTGTTAGATTATCCTCCAGGTACAGATTATTATGACAAGCAGTACAGTGAAGCGCAAGCCGATGAAGCGTATTACACGCAAGGTACTGGCGACGATCAAGATTACTCTGATGATCCCCCGGCGGATCAAGCTGCGTACTACTTTTGAAAACAGCATAGAGTTAGAAAGGATTCATTGGGTTGATGAAGTCCACACTTATGAAGACGTTATCTATAGACTAGAAGACTCTTGTTCCTAGTTTATTTCTTAGTACATTTGTTTCAGTTGTTATTCCCTTTTTGACTTTCATACTGCGTTCCGCTATGTTTGTGGAGTGAGTTTCTGCCTTACTTTACTTCTTTTGATATCTTTGGATGTCTGGTATTATTTTCCGCACTCTGATTATACTATTTATTCATTTCTTGAGTTAAACCTTTTGTTTATAATATTTAAATCTTGATTATTTCCTGTTTATGATTATGTTATTGTATATGTGGGAGGATGATTTCCTCGATACTTGATCTTCGGCGCTGTGGACACACTCTCGGGTATGCCAGTTAGGGTACCGGTTGGGAGGATGTGATAGATTGGTATCAGAGCCCAAAGTTCAAGGAAATCCCAACCACAGAAAACAATAACAAAACATTCCTGAGTCATAGATCCAGAAGTGACTCATCTACTCTTAGAAGTGAATAATAGAACACTTGTATTAGAAACTTGTTTAATGAAGCATAACTGAATACTTCTGAATAATGCACAATAATTATATTTGGACAAATATCATATAAGCAATAAAAGAAAAGTTCATAATGTACAATAATAAAGTGAAACAAAAAGAACTTCATTAGCTTTAAGAAAAGTTTACATTTGAAAAGCATAAAGGGAAATCCTAAGTACAATCTATCTAGGTGATCTCCTCTAATCTCTGTATGCTCTGAAGTCCTCGGCCATCTGAGTAACCTGATGCTCTATTCTATTTTGCCGTGACTCCATCCTCTCATACATCTGCTCCTGTTTGACCTCCATCCTCTCTAGCATGGAAGTCATAAATCTCATCTGAGCACCTAAATCAGAAGTCTCTGGAACTGAATGTGAAGGGCCTCTTGTCTCGAAGTGTGGTGACCTGGGAATCTCATGATGCTCAGGAACAGCCTCATGCATCTCTGTATCCTCTGCCTGATCATCGAAATCTGGACCAGCATCACCCTCATCTGCTGGAGCCTCCACCTCATCCTCATCCTCATCTGTATCCTCCTCACCATCTGGACCCGGGGATTTCACAGTCTGAGTGAGCCTCATCTACCTGATTGTCCTAGTCCCAATGGCATATCCCAATGATCTAGTAAGCTCCACTGTATCCTCCAAACTAACCCCGAAGTGTCGGAAGATCAATGTCAGTAATCTCCCGAAGCAAAGGTTCCTCATACCAGGACGTTCCACCAGATCTATCATGACCTGCTGGATGATGTAAGACAGGTCTATCTGAAAGCCTGTGTAGATGCGATAGATGATTACGGCCTCCATCACTGAAACTTGATCGTGATGTCCGGCCTTCGGCATGATGTTTCGGCCGACGATGCAACCGATGATCCTAGCTGAATCTGTCATCTGTCCACTGCGTCTCCGAAGGAAGCACCCTATGTCATCCCAGAGAGTGGCGCATATCTCATGAAGCTCGTATGGCATCAAGAATCGGTCTATCTCTGCCCCGACAGGTATCCATAAGCACTGTCGTGGATAGTATGGTACATGGAGAATGTGTGCCAGATCCCTAGTAGAGAAGCGGATCTGTGTATCTCTGACCTTGGTCTCGATAATAAGTCTGAAAGGACGACCCTGTCCTCTAGCCTCCTTGATGGATGTAAGGTTGCTGAAGAACAACCTCACTAGCTCAGGATAGACGGGTAAGTCTGCCGTGAAGAGATGAGTCCATGCCTGTGTGTCGAATCGTTGTCGGATTCGGAAGACCTGAAGCTCTCGCAAGTGAAGTAGTCTCCCGTACTCCATGCGGCAGTACTCGAAATATAAATTGAGCTTACTAGCATGTGCACAATACTTGGAATTGCATGTCTATGAAAGTTATTTGAAGAAAATCGATCAAAATCTCAGTCTAAAGTTGAAAATTCAGCAAGAAGGAATTTGGGGATTTTGCATTCTAGGTCATATTGGATTTTTGAAAATTTTAAAATTGGTAAAATCAAAGTACATGTTCATATTCTCAGTATCATTTTGAGTGTGTAGCAATTGATTTCGTGCGAAAACTCCAAGCGGTTTGAGAGAAATCGAAGTTTTTCTAAAATTAAGAGAAGTGCTAGATTGTTGTAGAACTTGTTGTTTAAGAATGGTATTGTGCTAAAAACCTAGGGAACATGTTTCTAAGTGTTCATAAGCATGATTCCTAGCATTAGATACAAGCAACACATGGTTTTTGGATAAATTTCAAGATTTAAAAGATGAAAATGAGATGGGAATGAAGATTTACCTTGTGTGAAGTTGTTGAGTGTTGTAGTGTTGTTGTTGAAGCACCAAACTACTTGGAAAACACTTAGGAATGCCTTGGTACCTCTCATCTAGAGTCCCCTCTCAAGGTTTGAAATGAGTTTGAATGGGTTTTTGGCACTTAAAACCTATTTTTCGCGTGCTGTGAGCTTTGGTCGACTCATTGGTCGACTGGGCACTCGACCAAGCACTCGACCAAAGGACCCATTAGCCCCAAGTGCTGTTGGATTTTGGAAAAATGTGATTTTTGTCCTATGATTTATTGTTTGATGACTAAATGGGTGTATTTAAGAATGATTTAAGATTCTTAATCATTTGGACTTGTGGATTATGTTGAAACCTCGAAATTCGGTGTTTTTGACATTTCGGTTTTTGCTGAGAATGGTTACGTTAAGAAGCGGTTGTGGTGAATCCAGTGGTCATGGAAGTGGTGAGATACCAATTGGTGGTCATGATCAGCAGACCAACACCGATGACCAAGGTACTCGTGATGTTCCCGGTGCTCCGAATGTCGGAAGTTTTCGTGATATTGCAAATATTATGGGTAATATGATGCAGCAACAAGCAGCTCAATTCAACTAGATGTTGACCGGTTTCATGACTCTGCACAATGAGACTCGTGCTGGTGTCAATGGAAATCCTCATGCCGCAGTTCTGAATGTGGGTGGATTAGCTGGAACTCCTCATACTCGTTTGATGGAGAGTTTCTTGAAGATGCAAGTTCCTAACTTCACTGGAGTATCCAAAGATATCTTGTTTCCTAACAAGTGGCTGCGTGAGTTGGAAAAAGATTTTCGTCATTTGCAATGTACGGAAGCCCAAAAGATTTTGTTTGCCGAAGCGAAGTTGCAACATGAAGCTGACGCTTGGTGGACTTCCACCCGGCCTGTTTTGGAAGGTTTACATGTTGGCGTTGTGTTGTGGGATTTGTTCAAGGAAGCTTTTTGCAAGAACTACTTTCCGGAAGCTGTGAAGGATGCGAAGGAAGCTGAGTTTATGGCTCTTACTCAAGGATCTTTGTCGGTGTTGGAATACCAACTGAAGTTTGAAGAGCTTCACTTCTTTGCTCCAGACTCTTTGAAGGTTGATATTGCCAAAGCGAAGAAATTTTTCAAGGGATTGCGACCTGCAATCAGGGCATATCTCACCATTCAGCCTATTGAAAGTTATTCCCAGGTGGTGCAGAATGCCAAGAAGCTGGAAGAAACGGAGAAAGAGAATGCTAGAGTGCAAAGACCCTGGCAGCCAAGGAATCCTGGATTTGTGGATCGAACTCATCGACGTTTTGTGAGACCTACGCCTTACCCTACTCTTGCTTTTAAGTCTAGGAGTGTAGGTCAGAGACCTGGATTTCAGCAACCAGGCCAGTCTGGTAAGTTTGGTGGGAATCGGCCGCCGTTGAATGTGAATGCTATTCCTAGGCCTTTGGATTAGAAGCCTCCGGTTGCACCTATTTCTATTGGACTTAGCAATCCTGTTTGTTTTCTTTGTAAGCAGCCTAGTCACTTTGCTCGTGGTTGTCCGAAGAGGCCTGTTCAGCCGTCTGCTCCTGTAGTGAAGAATGCTCCTATTCCTCCTTTTGGAAGAGTGTTTAGTATTTCTGGTGCTAAACAGGATGAGAATCATGAAGTGGTTACAGGTACTTTATTTGTTGCTTCTATTCCTGCATTTGTGTTATTTGATACGGGTGCGTCTCATTCTTTCATATCGTCTGCTTTTATTAAGAAGATTGATTTGGAACCTAAGATTTTATCTAGTTGTTTATCGATTTGTACTCCCTCTTTGGACTGTTGTGAAACTAGATAAAGGATTAGTTAAGTGTCCTATCTTGGTTGGTGGGAAGAATTTGGAAGCCAATTTTGTACTATTGGATATGAAGAATTTTGATGTCATTTTGGGTATTGATTGGTTGACTACCCATAATGCTGTAATTTTGTGTTCTTCAAAGAGAATTCAATTTCGGATTAGTGGAAGTTCAATGTTTGAATTCCAAGGCGAACACTAGGTGGGAAAAGTTAAAGATGAGAAGAGAGTTTAGCCTTGGGGAGCTCCTGTCTTGTTTGTTAAGAAGAAGGACGGTAGTATGCGTCTGTGCATTGATTACCGTGAGTTCAACAAGTTGACCATTAAGAATAGATACTCATTGCCCCAAATTGATGATCTCTTTGATCAGTTGAAGGGTGCAACAGTGTTCTCGAAGATTGATTTAAGGTCTGGATATCACCAGTTGAAAGTGAAGTCAAGTGATATTTTTAAGACGGCTTTTAGAACAAGGTATGGTCATTTTGAGTTTCGAGTTATGCCTTTCGGATTGACTAATGCTCCTGCTGTGTTCATGGATCTCATGAATCGAGTCTTTCGCGATGTGCTCGATAAGTTTGTGATAGTATTCATTGACGATATCTTGATTTATTCGAAGAGTGAAGAAGAGCATGCAAGGCAACTAGATTTCACTTTGCGAAGACTAAAAGAAAAGAAGCTTTACGCTAAGTTTAGCAAGTGTGATTTCTGGCTCAAGAGTGTAGTATTCCTCGGCCATGTGGTTTCTGCTGAAGGTATTCGTGTTGATCCCGAAAAGGTACAAGCAGTTACTGATTGGGAAAGACCGAAGACTGTAACGGAAATAAGAAGTTTTCTCGGTTTGGCTGGTACTATAGAAGGTTTATTGAGAATTTTTCTAGGTTGGCTGCTCGTATGACTAAGCTGACTAGAAAGGAAGAGAAGTTTGTTTGGTCTGACGCTTGTGAAAAGAATTTCCAAGAATTGAAGGTTAGATTGACAAGTGCTCCGGTATTAACTATACCTGATAATTCCGGTGGTTTGACAGTCTACACTGATGCGTCAAAAATTGGTTTGGGTTGCGTTCTGATGCAACATGGTAAGGTCGTAGCCTATGCTTCCCGGCAATTGAAGGATTATGAGCGGAATTACCCCACTCATGACTTAGAACTTGCCGCTGTTGTAATATCCAGCCCTATTCTAACCTTGACCCTGACCCGGATCCACTGTTGTATTCAGGTCCGAGGACCCGAAGCGGTGGAAGAAGAGATTTATGGACCATCCTGATTGATGATCATGATTCGGAGACCGAGCCCATGGACATTGACAATGATACCCCTTGCTTAAATGCATTGTCAGTGTTTAAGGAAAGTCTGCGCATCGGAGAAGATTAATATGGTTGATGTACCAAATGACCTCCTGTGCACAATCCGAAGGTATTCCCCGAAACTAGACTTCTTGATTGAATTGTGGAAGAAAACCTCACTCAATTTGACCTTGTATAGCCTTTCAAATCCCTACTTGAAGTTGCTGTTCTAAACCTGAGTTTTCTGCTGAAAACATTTTGGTCGATACCATCGACCAAAACCATCGACCAAAATGTCCCAGTCTGCCAAGTTAATGATTCCATGGAATATTCCTTTTCTATTTAATATGACCTCGAGCCTTGAGCCTTTTGCAATCATTTTTCTCACCTGGGAACGTGGGGAGAGCTTCCCAAAGCAGCTCCTTGGTTAGTGTGAAGGGTATCTCATCAAAGACACTTAGTTTATCATTGATTCTTGCCTTCATCTTCTACACTAAGGTATGACTCTTCATTCCACTCTCTATCCTACCATTTCCTATTCTTTCCTATTGTCATCTTGCTGATGGGACATTTGGAATGGTGCTGCAACCTTGCAACCACCACTCCAAGTACCTACTCATGCTCAATCCATGATTCCCTTAGCCATTCATTGATGCTAATGCTTATATCTCATGCCTAGCATATGTATTCCATGATTTACCTATTAACATCATACCATTTGATATCAAACTGAGCTATAAAGTGTATTATGTTCATGTTTAACATTGCCATATGATTCCAATCGAATTTCTATTAGTTCCTCTAGCTATTGCATGCTATTCCTCATCAATGCAATCAATTCCAACTCATGCCATGATGTTTATCACTTGAACTTGATAGCTCAAATTGGGGCTTTTTAATTAGACCATTGGATTGGGTTAATTCCTTGATTTATAGTGTCCTACTACTGTTGTTAATTAAGTATCCCTCCAAGTTTCAGATTGATCCGAACACCGGAAGACTCATTTCGGACCAAAATTCCCAAAATCCACTATTCTGCCCTAGGATTATTTTGGTTGATCATTTTGGTCGATACCATCGACCAAAACCATCGACCAAAGTTGTTGCCGACCAACAACCTTGGTCGATTTTGACTCAAATGACATCCGATATTCCCGACTTCTTTTCTAACTTATTATTGATGTTTGTTTAGGGCCTTAACACTTCTATTGGACTATTCTTGGTATTCTCAATTCATCATCAACTCATCCAAGGTAAGGATGGTTATATCCATAAACATATAAGTCATCAAATATTGAACTATGCTTTATTCAAAGAATGAAATCCCTAAATTTCTTTCAATCATTATGATACTGATACATATGTGTTAGAACAGTAACATTTAAATCTTTATACAATTGTTGTGTTACTCTATCATTTTGATTTGCTTATGTTTATAATGATTCGTTTCAATATCATGATTTGAGTACTATTATGAATACGCATTGGATGCATGAAAAATGATGAGATTTGATGTGTGATTGCTTACGTATGACTTGGGATTGGAGGGTGTCCTACTGACACTTCTGTCCTTGGGCATCGGAGGGAATAGTATGGGATGTTCTCCGATGGTGCCTATCGACACTCTCCCGAGTTATTGGATGACATACATAGGGGTGTCTAGTTGTGTGGCTAGGTTCATCCTTGTCGTGTCAGACCCGAATCGGAAGGGCATTGAGACCGAACAACCCGTGGTAGTGTATGGTTGGATGGGCGCTCTAGGCCGGTAGCCAATCCGGTAGGGGACATAAACCATGCTACGGATACCTGAAAGGGGCCATTTATTGGTAGAGTTGCATATGGATAGACTTGGGCTCACGGGCGCTCAAGACCGGTAACCAATCCGTGAGAGGACGTGAGAGCTTCCCGTTTACTATATGTGGATGACCAATAGGGTTGATGAGTCCGAAATCCGGGATTTCGCTGACTCTAGTGTGAAGGATACCGGAAAGGATCGCCGGGGGCGAGGAATGGACGTATCTGAATCTGACTTGACCGACTGAGTAGATGACTTGCATTGGGCTAGGCTTTACTGTGACATGCGCCAGTACTTGACCAAATGGTGACGTGAGAGAGCGGTGACCGATTCCCCTTACCATGGTTTTTGATGACTTTACCAATCTTCCCCGGGCATTCCCAAGATATGGAAATGGGAGAGTGACTGACGACCCAGAGAAGTACGGTGCTATGACTTAAAGCATGTCTACCTTAGAGACCAGCATTCATAGAGTTAGGCTCATATCTGCATCATATGTTCCATATCACATAGCATTATTATATGTTCTGAATGTGTATGATTTCTAATAATGGAATAACCTCCTTGCTGAGTTCTTCGAACTCATTCCTTTTGTGCAAATGTTTTAGATTACATTCCAGGTACCGAAGATTACGATGGCACCTCCTATGAGGCGGACTATGATTCCACATACTACCCTCTGGGTAGTGGTGTCGGTGAGGATTCGTATATTGGAGCCGAGGAGGATTATTATTCGCACCAGGGTTAGCCCCACAGTTGTGCAGGAGCGGCAGCGCTGGGTTTACTTCATCCATACTGTTGAGGAGACTACCATTAGTATAGAAGAAACCCTAGCATAGTGCCCCATTCCCCTGGTGTATTTGTGGAACCATTGGTCTTGTAACTAACTTATCTTTGAAATTATCTTTTGACACATAAACATGTATTTGACGTTATCACACTTCTTTTCCGCTGTTCTGAGAGAGTGGTTATCATACCTTCTCTCACCCTTATGATTATGCTTTAATGTTATTGCGTTCCGCACTCTGATTTAGTTAATCTTGTCTTATTCATGATACTTGATATTAGTTGTTTTTACCATTGATTATTACTGTTCATGATTGTGTTACCGTGTATGTGGGAGGCATGGACCTCAGATCATTGATCCTTGGACTGTGGATCACATCCCGGGTATTCCAAATGGGGTACCGGCTGGGTGGATGTGACAGATTGGTATAAGAGCCCAAGATCAAGTGGAACCCCGACCACAGAAACGGTGACGGAACATTCCGAGTCACAGATCCGAAAGTGACTCAAGTGCTCCTAGAAGTGAATAATAGATAACTTGGACTAGAAACCAAAATATGGAAACATAATTTGACTCATGAATAAGACACAATAATATAGACAAAACAACTGAACTTCGTTGATTTCATAGGGAAATTTTTACAAGTCTGAAAAAGAGAAATACATCCATAATGACATAAAAGAAAATTCCTAGTGATGTCTATGTAGGTGAACAACTCCTACGATCTGTCTGATCCCTCCTAGATCTGAACTCCTCTTCCAGTCGTGCAAACCTCTCACTGAGGGTGCACATGTGTAACTCCATCCTCTCCTGCCGAGCCTCGATCCTCTCAAGAATAGAGTAAATCGACGACTGATGGGAAGCCACATCTGGAGCCTCAGAAGTCGTGTGTGATGGGCCTCCGACCTCAGTAAATCGTGGAGCGAGAACCTCCTCATGCCTCAGAGCATCATCATGACCCTGATCATCATCCTCACTATGCTCATCATCGTTACCACCATCATCATCATCAGTACTATCATCATCTGAGTCGTCATCTCCTGATGCATCATCGATATCATCCTCATCCTCTGATCTGACCTTATCCTGAAGCCCCATCTTCCTGATCAACCATGCACAAATGGGCTCACCTAAATCTCAACCCTGAATCGTAGGTGTATGCTCCAAGTCCACACCAAAGTACTCAAAGATACGAGTCAAGAGTCGACCGAAAGCCAAGTTCCTATCCCCAGGAAACTCGATTCGATCAATCATGACATTTTGCATGATGTATGCTAAATCGATTTGTACTCCGGTATACATACTATAAATGATCAGTGCCTCCATCGCCGACACTTTGCTATGATGCCCTGCCTTCGGAAGGATGTTTCGCCCGATGATGTGAGCGATAACTCTAGCTGAAGGACGCATCGCGGTACCACACCGGGGCATATAACAGTCAATGTCATCCCATAGAGTCATGCACACCTCGTATACCTCATAAGGAAGAAGCACCTCTGTGATATCTGTACCAGCAGGAATCCACCAACGGGAATCTCGTACGATCGATACATCTAAGATGCGAGCCAGTGTCCTCCTAGTGAAACTGATCTCTCTACCTCCGACCATGGAATCTATGACAATCCTAGAACCATCCCTCGGATCATCCTCTATACGGTAAGTCAGATTACTATAGAAGTATCTGATAAGATCTGGGTAGACTGGCTGTGCCGTAGTGTATAAGTGAAGCCAATCCATAGCCTCTAATCTCTCTCGGATGCGAAATACCTCTAAATCATCCACATCCACCAATCGTCCGTGCTCGATCGGTATATCATGGAAATAATGCTCGTATAGAAACTCCGCCATAGGAGTAGTGAAATGCTCCTCGTCTATGACCTCAGCCCGGGGAACAAGTCCTCTACCCCTGTCTACTCGTCTCCCTCCTCTAGGCATGGTGTATCTGTTGAAACAAGGAAAGAAACTCATTTGGGTTAGTCTCAGTGTATGATTGTTAGATGAAGGGTATTTTCGTAAATTTTCAGAAAATTCAATTTTTGGTGAAATTTTGATTTGATCATTCCAACATATGCATAAGACCTATACAAGCATGGTAGAATACTTTATTTGGTGAAAATCCATCTTTTTGGCATATTCAAAGTGAAAATTCAGCAAGTAAGAGAGAGAAAAATCCCTCTTTTGGCTTGCAATTGTGATTTTTGAAAAAATTGGAATTTGACCGAATGGAGAGTGGGAACACTTTTCCTTTAGTAGATCAGTGTTATAGAAATTTGTTTCATGTCAAAATTCCTTTTGGGTTGAAAATGAGACAAGTGCTTGTAAAGTTGAGTTTTTGTGAAATGAATAGTGTTTTGGTAACTAAAATGGATGCAATCTTGTGTTTGGAACTTAATCTTATTTGAAAAGTTATGAAAACATGTTTCTAATCATTTATATGTATGATTCTAACCATTAGCTGCAAGTATTACTCAGTTTTATTGAAGAACACAACAATGGTGAATGAAGTTTACAAGAAAAGAGAAAAAGAAAGAGAACTTACTTGTGTAGATGATCAAGTGAGATTATCAAGAATGATTGAAGCCTTGAATCAAGTCCTAGCACTCTTGAAAACCCTAGAAAATCACTTTCTCCAGAGCTAAACTCGAAATGGATGAGTGATAAATGAAAATGAAATGAGAAGTGGGCCCTTTAAATCTGATTTTTCGCGCAGAATTTATTTTGGTCGATCATTTTGGTCAATACCATCGACCAAAAGCATCGACCAAAATCCTTCATTTTTCTGCATTGGGTTATTTTGGGAGTTTTTGATTCTTGGACTCATTTCCTTTGGATTTTGATCAATGCTGATTTATTTTACTGTTATATTGAAATTCTAACCATGATTTGGTTATCCTATTCGTTGGCCAAGATATCTTTGTCAAATTTGAAATTTTGGTATCCTTATCTTTGATCCTTGCAGAATGGTCTTACTTAGAAATTGTTTCGTCGGATCCGGAAGCAACGGAAACGAAGAAACCCCTGCTGGCGGCTCGATCAGCAGAGACACGGGACGATAGCCACACCACGAATGGCATTCCTGGTGCCCCCGATATCGGAAGCTTTAGAGATATCGCCAACGTCATGACCAACATGATGCAACAGCAGGCTGCCCAATTTAATCAAATGATGACTGGTTTTGCTACCCTTTGCAATGAGAACCGTGCCGGAATTGGAACTTCTGGAGCCGCAACCCCTCTTATGGAAAGATTCACCGGGACACCCCACACCCATTTGATGGAAAGTTTCTTAAAGTTACAAGTACCTTCCTTTACTGGTGTAACAAAGGACACCCTCTTTCCGAACAAGTGGCTTCGTGAGTTGGAGAAGGCCTTCAGACATTTGCAATGTTCTGATGCTCAGAGAGTGTTGTTTGCCGAGCAGAAGCTTCAGCAAGAAGCTGATGCATGGTGGGCTTCCACTAGGCCTATCCTTGAGACCTTTAATGGTGGTGTCGTTACCTGGGAGAAGTTTAAGGAAGCTTTTTGCAAGAACTACTTTCCGGAGGCTGTAAAGGACGCAAAGGAGGCCGAGTTCATGGCCTTAGTACAAGGTACTTTGTCTGTGCTTGAGTATCAGCAGAAATTTGAAGAACTTTTCTTCTTCGCCCCCGAGTCTATTAAGTCTGAAGAAGCCAAGGCGAAAAAGTTTTTCAAGGGTTTGCGACCTTCTATTAAGGCATACCTCACTGTCTTGCCTCTTGAAGGATATGCTCAGGTGGTTCAAAACTCGAAGAAGCTTGAAGAGAATGAAAAGGAAAGTGCTCGAGTTCAGAAACCCTGGCAACCTAGATCTTCTGGATTTGTGGACAGCACTGATCGGCGTTTTGCTAGACCTACTCCTTATCCTGCACCCGCCTTTCAGCCGAGACATGTTGGTCAGAATCCTAATTCCCTTCCTGTGAGCTATTATGGTCAGTCCAGTGGAGCCAGACCTCAGGGAGCTACTTATCCTCCTAGGCCTGGGATGGTGAATCCTAGACCAGCTTATCAGAGACCTCCCCCCTGCTGCAGCTCCTATTGGACCGAAAGGTACTACTTGCTTCCTCCGCAAGCAAGCAGGCCATTATGCTCGTTCTTGCCCCAATAAGTCCGTGCAACCTCAAGCTCCCGTAGTGAAGAGTACTCCTGCGCTACTTCTCCCCCCCTCCCTCTCGCGCAGAGTGTTTAGCATATTTGGTACTGAGCAAGACCCCTGCCACGATGTTGTAACAGGTACTCTGTTAGTAGCTCCTCTTCCCGCATTTGTATTATTTGATACGGGTGCATCACATTCATTCATATCATCTACTTTTGCCTTGAGAACTAACTTGACACCTCGATGTTTATCTAGTCATTTATCTATTTGTACCCCTGTTGGGTCTGCTGTTAAACTAGATAAAGTGTTAGAGGATTGTTCTATTTTGATTTGTGGAAGAAATCTGAAGGCAAACCTTGTATTATTTGACATGAGAGATTTTGATGTAATCTTGGGAATCGATTGGTTGACCTTCTACAATGCCGTGATCTTACGTTCCTCAAAGAAGATTCAGTTCCGTGTAGAAGAGAATTTAGTTTTCGAATTTCAAGGAGAGAAGGGAAGATTTAGCAAAAAGACCTTGTCCACTCTAATGCAAGTCCATGCCTTTTTGGGAAATGCTTCGTCTGGAAGCAAGGTCAGAGAGAAGAAGAGACTTGAAGAAGTCGAGTTGTTAGTGAATTCCCGATGTTTTTCCGGATGACTTGTCGGGTTTGCCTCCCGATAGGGAAGTTGAGTTTTCTATAGACTTAATTCCTAGAGCGGCTCCCGTATCCAAGGCCCCTTACAGAATGACACCTACCGAACTCGAAGAGTTGCAAACTCAATTAAATGAACTCTTAGAGAGAGGTTTCGTGCAGCCAAGTGTGTCACCTTGGGGAGCTCCGGTCTTGTTTGTAAAGAAGAAAGATGGTAGTATGCGTCGTGTGCATTGACTACCGGGAATTGAACAAGCCGACAATCAAGAACAGATATCCTTTGCCTCGGATTGATGACCTTTTTGATCGGTTGAAGGGTGCTGCTTGTCTTTTCAAAGATTGATTTGAGATCGGGATATCACCAGCTGAAGGTGAAGTCAAGTGACATCCTTAAGACAGCGTTCAGAACAAGGTACGGACATTATGAATTTAAAGTGATGCCTTTCGGCTTGACTAATGCCCCTGCCGTGTTCATGGATCTCATGAACCGAGTATTTCACGATGTACTCGATAAATTTGTAATCGTTTTCATTAATGACATCTTGATTTACTCAAAGAATGAGGAAGAGCATGAGGAGCACCTGAACTGCACGTTGCAAAGGTTGAGAGAAAAGAAACTCTATGCTAAATTTAGCTAGTGTGACTTCTGGCTCTCAAGTGTAGTGTTTCTTGGCCATGTTGTTTCAGCCGAGGGTATTCGTGTTGACCCAAAGAAAGTCCAAACTGTTACTGATTGGGAAAGACCGAAGACCGTGACCGAGATAAGAAGTTTTCTTGGATTAGCAGGATACTACCGGAGATTCATTGAAAACTTTTCTAGGTTGGCTGCCCCTATGACTAAGCTAACTAGAAAAGAGGAGAAGTTTGTCTGGACCGATTCTTGTGAGAAGAACTTCAAAGAGCTGAAAGTTAGATTGACAAGCGCGCCGGTTCTGACTATACCTGATAGTTCCGGTGGATTGACGGTCTACACTGATGCTTCTAAAATCGGTTTGGGCTGCGTGTTGATGCAACACGGAAAGGTAGTGGCTTATGCCTCTCGACAACTAAAGGATTATGAGCTGAACTACCCCACTCATGACTTAGAGCTTGCAGCTGTTGTATTTGCTTTGAAAATTTGGAGACACTATCTATACGGTGAGAAGATCGCCATCTTCACGGATCATAAAAGTTTGAAATACTTCTTCACTCAGAAGGAGTTAAATATGAGACAGAGAAGATGGTTGGGTTGGTCTCTGACTATGATTGTGACATCCAGTACCACCCGGGTAAAGCAAATGTAGTGGCGGATGCTCTTAGTAGAAAGAGTCAAAGAAAAGAGTTGGATTTAAATGCTTTGAGTCGGCCTTTGTTGTCCTCGATGGAAAGATTTGGTTTGGAAGTGGTCCCTAAGGGTTCGGATTGTATTCTCTATACCATGACTGCAAGATCCTCCCTTAGAGATAGAATTGTTGCTTTGCAAAGTTCTGATCAAGAGTTGAAAGAGAAGATTGATAAGATTGCCTCGAATTTAGAAATGGACCCTGCTTTTAGTACATCTCTGGATGGTACCTTATTGTTTAGAGGTAGACTCTGTGTGCCCGATGTTGATGAAATCAAGAAAGAAATATTGAAAGAAGCACACCAGTCCATCTTTACAGTACACCCTGGAAGTACCAATATGTACAAGGACTTGAGGGAACATTTTTGGTGGAATGGTTTGAAAGCAGATGTTGAAGACTTTGTTGCGTGTGTGGAACTTGCCAACGTGTGAAAGCTGTTCGCCAACCCCCATCTGGATTACTTCAGCCCCTTCCTATTCCTAGTTGGAAGTGGGAAGATATCTCAATGGACTTTGTGACTAGCTTGCCGCGGACGAGTAAGGGAAATGACACTGTGTGGGTGATTGTTGATAGGTTGACTAAATCAGCCCATTTCATTCCTATGAAGATCACCTACTCTTTGGATAAGCTAGCTAGACTTTATGTGGACAATGTAGTTCGTCTACACGGAGTACCAGTGAGTATCGTTTCGGACCGTGATCCTAGGTTCACCTCAAGGTTTTGGAATGGATTGCGGAAAGCCTTGGGAACCCAATTGAATCTCGAGTACAGCTCATCACCCACAAATCGATGGACAATCTGAGCGGACAATTCACATTCTTGAAGACATGCTTAGGTCCTGTGTGGTTGACATGGGTGGAAATTGGGATGAACACCTAGCCTTAGTCGAGTTTTCCTATAACAACAGTTATCAAGCAACAATAGGCATGGCTCCGTTTAAGGCTTTGTATGGTAACAATTGTAGAACGCCCTTGTATTGGACTGAGACTGGTGAAAGAAAAGTCTTAGGTCCAGAGATGATTGAAGCTACCAGTGATATGGTTGACATGATTCGGGAAAGGATTAAGTCTGCTCAATCTAGACAGAAGTCGTATGCCGACAAGAGGAGAACCGACTTAGAATTTCCGATTGGAGAGAAAGTCTTCCTTAAAGTATCACCTATGAAAGGGGTGACAAGATTCAATGTAAAAGGAAAGCTTAGTCCCCGCTTCATTGGACCTTTTGAGATTCTGGAAAGGGTTGGACCGGTAGCATACCGCTTGGCCTTGCCTCCGTCACTTGCTGGAGTTCACAATGTGTTCCATGTTTCAATGCTTCGGAAATACCTAGAAAACCCGGAGCACATACTACAGCAAGCACCCGAAGGACTTAGTGCCGATCTTTCTTATGATGAAGGACCAACCGAGATCCTAGATAGAAAGGACAAGCACTTGCGGAATCGCACCATCCCTCTGGTGAAGATCCGATGGAAAAACCATACCCCCGAAGAAGCTTCATGGGAGAAAGAAGAAGACATGAAGGAGAAGTTTCCTCATCTTTTTGGAAGCACAGGTACGCTTTCAATTTCGAGGACGAAATTCTTTTAAGGGGGGGAGAATGTAATATCCAGCCCTATTCTAACCTTGACCCTCACCCGGATCCACTGTTGTATTCAGGTCCGAGGACCCGAAGCGGTGGAAGAAGAGATTTATGGACCATCCTGATTGATGATCATGATTCGAAGACCGAGCCCATGGACATTGACAATGATACCCCTTGCTTAAATGCATTGTCAGTGTTTAAGGAAAGTCTGCGCATCGGAGAAGATTAATATGGTTGATGTACCAAATGACCTCCTGTGCACAATCCGAAGGTATTCCCCGAAACTAGACTTCTTGATTGAATTGTGGAAGAAAACCTCACTCAATTTGACCTTGTATAGCCTTTCAAATCCCTACTTGAAGTTGCTGTTCTAAACCTGAGTTTTCTGCTGAAAACATTTTGGTCGATACCATCGACCAAAACCATCGACCAAAATGTCCCCGATCGCCAAGTTAATGATTCCATGGAATATTCCTTTTCTATTTAATATGACCTCGAGCCTTGAGCCTTTTGCAATCATTTTTCTCACCTGGGAACGTGGGGAGAGCTTCCCAAAGCAGCTCCTTGGTTAGTGTGAAGGGTATCTCATCAAAGACACTTAGTTTATCATTGATTCTTGCCTTCATCTTCTACACTAAGGTATGACTCTTCATTCCACTCTCTATCCTACCATTTCCTATTCTTTCCTATTGTCATCTTGCTGATGGGACATTTGGAATGGTGCTGCAACCTTGCAACCACCACTCCAAGTACCTACTCATGCTCAATCCATGATTCCCTTAGCCATTCATTGATGCTAATGCTTATATCTCATGCCTAGCATATGTATTCCATGATTTACCTATTAACATCATACCATTTGATATCAAACTGAGCTATAAAGTGTATTATGTTCATGTTTAACATTGCCATATGATTCCAATCGAATTTCTATTAGTTCCTCTAGCTATTGCATGCTATTCCTCATCAATGCAATCAATTCCAACTCATGCCATGATGTTTATCACTTGAACTTGATAGCTCAAATTGGGGCTTTTTAATTAGACCATTGGATTGGGTTAATTCCTTGATTTATAGTGTCCTACTACTGTTGTTAATTAAGTATCCCTCCAAGTTTCAGATTGATCCGAACACCGGAAGACTCATTTCGGACCAAAATCCCCAAAATCCACTATTCTGCCCTAGGATTATTTTGGTCGATACCATCGACCAAAACCATCGACCAAAGTTGTTGCTGACAGCAACCTTGGTAAGTTTTGACTCAAATGACATCCGATCTTCCCGACTTCTTTTCTAACTTATTATTGATGTTTGTTTAGGGCCTTAACACTTCTATTGGACTATTCTTGGTATTCTCAATTCATCATCAACTCATCCAAGGTAAGGATGGTTATATCCATAAACATATAAGTCATCAAATATTGAACTATGCTTTATTCAAAGAATGAAATCCCTAAATTTCTTTCAATCATTATGACACTGATACATATGTGTTAGAACAGTAACATTTAAATCTTTATACAATTGTTGTGTTACTCTATAATTTTGATTTGCTTATGTTTATAATGATTCGTTTCAATATCATGATTTGAGTACTATTATGAATATGCATTGGATGCATGAGAAATGATGAGATTTGATGTGTGATTGCTTACGTATGACTTGGGATTGGAGGGTGTCCTACTGACACTTCTGTCCTTGGGCATTGGAGGGAATAGTATGGGATGTTCTCCGATGGTGCCTATCGACACTCTCCCGAGTTATTGGATGACATACATAGGGGTGTCTAGTTGTGTGGCTAGGTTCATCCTTGTCGTGTCAGACCCGAATCGGAAGGGCATTGAGACCGAACAACCCGTGGTAGTGTATGGTTGGATGGGCGCTCTAGGCCGGTAGCCAATCCGGTAGGGGACATAAACCATGCTACGGATACCTGAAAGGGGCCATTTATTGGTACAGTTGCATATGGATAGACTTGGGCTCACGGGCGCTCAAGACCGGTAACCAATCTGTGAGAGGACGTGAGAGCTTCCCGTTTACTATATGTGGATGACCAATAGGGTTGATGAGTCCGAAATCCGGGATTTCGCTGACTCTAGTGTGAAGGATACCGGAAAGGATCGCCGGGGGTGAGGAATGGACGTATTTGAATCTGACTTGACCAACTAAGTAGATGACTTGCATTGGGCTAGGCTTTACTGTGACATGCGCCAGATCTTGACCAAATGGTGATGTGAGAGAGCAGTGACCGATTCCCCTCACCATGGTTTTTGATGACTTTACCGATCTTCCCCAGGCATTCTCAAGATATGGAAATGGGAGAGTGACTGACGACCCAGAGAAGTACGGTGCTATGACTTAAAGCATGTCTACCTTAGAGACCAAGCATTCATAGAGTTAGGCTCATATCTCGCATCATATGTTCCATATCACATAGCATTATTATATGTTCCGAATGTGTATGATTTCTAATTATGGAATAACTTCCTTGCTTGAGTTCTTCGAACTCATTCCTTTTGTGCAAATGTTTTAGATTACATTCCAGGTACCGAAGATTACGATGGCACCTCCTATGAGGCGGACTATGATTCCACATACTACCCTCCGGGTAGTGGCGTCGGTGAGGATTCGTGTATTGGAGCCGAGGAGGGTTATTATTCGCACCAGGGTTAGCCCCACAGTTGTGCTGGAGCGGCGGCGCTGGGTTTACTTCATCCGTACTGTTGTGGAGACTACCATTAGTATAGCAGAAACCCTAGCATAGTGCCCCATTCCCCTGGTGTATTTGTGGAACCATTGGTCTTGTAACTAACTTATCTTCGAGATTATCTTTTGACACATAGACATGTATTTGACGTTATCACACTTCTTTTCCGCTGTTCTGAGAGAGTGGTTATCATACCTTCTCTCACCCTTATGATTATGCTTTAATGTTATTGCCTTCCGCACTCTGATTTAGTTAATCTTGTCTTATTTATGATACTTGATATTAGTTGTTTTTACCATTGATTATTACTGTTCATGATTGTGTTACCGTGTATGTGGGAGGCATGGACCTCAGATCATTGATCCTTGGACTGTGGATCACATCCCGGGTATTCCAAATGGGGTACCGGCTGGGTGGATGTGACAGCTGTTGTCTTTGCTTTGAAGATTTGGAGACATTACCTTTATGGTGAGAAGATTGCTATTTTCACGGATCATAAAAGTTTGAAGTACTTCTTTACCCAAAAGGAGTTAAATATGAGACAAAGAAGATTGTTGGAATTGGTCTCTGATTATGACTGTGACATTCAGTATCACCCTGGTAAAGCGAATGTGTAAAGCGAATGTGGTTGCGGACGCTCTTAGCAGGAAAAGTCAGAAGAAAGTACTGGACTTGAATGCTTTGAGTCAACCTCTGATGTCTTCAATTTCGAATTTTGGTTTGGAAGTTGTCCCTGAAGGTTCGGAAGTTGTCTTGTCTGCTATGACGGCGAGATCCACCATTAGAGATAGAATTGTTGCTCTGCAAGGTTCTGATTTGGATTTTAAGGAGAAGATCGAGAAGATTTCTTTGAATCCTGATTCGGATCGTGACTTTGGTATATCTATGGATGGTGCCTTATTGTTTAGAGGAAGACTTTGTGTGCCTGCTGATGCAGGAATCAAGAAAGAAATTTTAAAGGAAGCACACCAGTCGATCTTCACAATACACCCTGGAAGCACCAAGATGTATAAAGACTTAAGAGAACATTTTTGGTGGATTGGTTTGAAGGCTGATGTTGATGATTTTGTTGCCAAGTGTGAGACTTGCCAGCGTGTGAAAGCTGTTCATCAACCTCCATCTGGATTACTTCAGCCTCTTCCTATCCCTAGTTGGAAGTGGGAAGACATCTCTATGGACTTTGTGACTAGCTTACCTCGGACAGGTAAAGGTAATGACACTGTGTGGGTGATTGTTGATAGGTTGACCAAATCAGCCCATTTCATTCCTATGAAGATCACTTATACTCTGGATAAGCTAGCTCAGCTTTATGTGGATAATGTGGTTCGTCTACATGGTGTACCATTGAGTATTGTGTCTGATCGTGATCCTAGGTTCACCTTAAGGTTTTGGAACAGTTTGCAGAAAGCCTTGGGAACCCAATTGAACTTGAGTACAGCTCATCATCCACAGTTTGATGGACAATCTGAGCGGACGATTCAAACTTTGGAAGATATGCTTAGATCTTGTGTAGTGGATATGGGTGGAAATTGGGATGAACACTTAGCTTTGGTTGAGTTTGCCTATAACAACAGTTATCAAGCAACTATAGGCATGGCTCCGTTTAAGGCTTTGTATGGTAACACTTGTAGGACACCCTTGTACTGGACTAAGATTGGAGAGAGAAAAGTCTTAGGTCCGGAGATGATTGAAGCTACTAGCGCAATGGTCGATATGATAAGTGTAACACCCAGCCCAAATCTAGCCCGAAAACTCGATTTGTTTTTGGTGAAGTAAGTTTTGTTTAATTTTGACTTCGAAGTTTGACCGTGATTTCAGTTTTACTATCTTTGAAAATCTTATGAAGCCATGTCAGACCTTTCCCTTAGAGTTGATCCAATGTCCCAAAATGAGGAAGATGTCCTTGTGGGCCATCTCAATAAAAGATATGGTGTTTGACCCAAAACCCATGGATATTGATGATGGTGTTTCCTTATGGAAATCTTTTTTTGATTTGGTGTTGAACTAATGAAGAACTTGGTTGATGGACCTAAAGCTTAGTTGGACCTGGGTTCAATACTTCCCTCCATACTAGTTAAGTAGTATGATGTGTTGAAAGAAGCCCATCCAAAAATATTGAAGTTAGGCCCATTAAATCCTTTGTTTTGAACAAGCTGTCCAGGCAGTGGCATTTTGGTAAATATCTGTTTTGAAGGTTTTCAAAAGCTTTATTTCTGTTAATTTCGTGGTAAACTATTCCCATTATGTTTCTAAACCTCTAGATAGTGTGGGATCGACCTTTGAACTTCCTCTTTGGCAATCAATCAACCACCGGGGGCAGTTTGGTCAGTTTGGTGAAACCCTAGTAATTATTGGACTCTTTGTGCTATTTAAAAGGGGGAACTCCATGTGTTTCACTCTCAATCTGTTTCTAAGCCTTGGAGAACGTGGGAAGATCCCTAGATCCTCTCCTTTGAAGTCAAGGAAGATCCTCAAGCATCTCTTCAAATTTATTCATCGGTTCCTCTTCTAAAAGGTTAGTATTCAATTCGTTTTTTCTTTAATTCATTCTTTCTTCTCTACTTCTGATATTTTGATTTTGAGAAGGGTATTACACTGCTGTAATGACCTCTTCTTTAATTCTTTTAGCCCTAGAGTGAATTCCACAATTCACTCTATGTTCTTGAAAGCCATATGGCGATGATTCTTGAATTTGATTCCACCAAAGCTCTTAATGATACTTTCCCTAATTTTCTACCTATCTTTATGATTGTGGGGAAGGTCTCATATTATTACCATGACCTTCCCTTGTGTCCTCATGATTGAGGAGTTGTTCCCTAATATTCCCTTGGACCTTTGGAAACCAAAAGGGTGAGATTTTGAAGGGAAATTCTTGGGTAACCTTCATGAGAGGGTAACCAATTGGCAACCCTTCTATTTTCTATTAATTCTTTGGACTCTCCCCAAAACCTTTATTGATTGTAAATTCTTTGCCCTAAGGGTGAATCTTTATTCTCCCTAGTCTTTTCGTGGGATACACGGATTCTTGTTAGTAAATCCCTAATTATATGATTTGAATCTCTCCTTTCACTTTAATTGAGAACCTTATTTTCTCTCATTGGTAGACCCTTCCTAATTCCATTCTTTATTTTGAAATATTAATGAGATGTTCCCTTATCTATCTTGGGTTGTTTTTGTGGGAGTTAATTATGGGTAACTCTCATGGGAGGTAACCAACTCTCATGAGAGGTAACCATATCTGAAACCCTAATGTTCTTTTATCTGTTGGAAACTTCCCAACACTTTTTCAGATTTGGCATTCTTTGTTTCTCTTTCCCATGGGTGAATCTTGATTCTTTGTTTCTCTTTCCCTTGGGTGATATTTGTGTTAACCTAAACTTGATCACTATATTTTCTTCATGATCCATGTTTAACCTAATTAAGATTTCTAATTATTCTTTCTTCGTTCTTGTTCTTGATTGAGATCAGGAAAAAGATGATGCATCCTTGCAACCATCTATTCCATGATCTCATTCTATTCTTTGAGATCTATGATCATCATCATGATCTTAACCCTAGCCAATAGATTCTTGAAACCTTAACCCTAACCCTTGAATGATCTTTCTGGAAACCTTTTGTAACCTTAGGGAAACCTCATGGGTAATGTTTCTATTAACCTAAACTAGATTTCCTATGATTTCTTATTATTTTCTTGATAACAATCATTCCCTCTCTTTCAGTGATCTTAACCTTTCATGAGCCATATGTTATGATGAAACCCTAACCCCTTTATTATTGACCTATTGAGATTGATTTTTCGGAGTATGATCTCCCCCATGTCTTCATTTGGGTTAGGTTGTACTTGGTCATCAACCCCATGAGCAAAGCACCCTTGTATAGCAATATACATGGGGGCGGTTGCTAGTGGCGGTCGATTGAACCAAGTGACCGCCTAGAGTGACCGTCGGGTCTGTTTTCAGGGTTTTTGCCCTATTTTGCCCCCTGTTTGTTGTAAATAGCATCCCTCGCCCTATTAACGCATTATTATATTCGGGATTGCTATTTTGGGCCATTAGGCGGCTGTGGAAACGTGCAGGATTCAGGTTTGAAGTGCTGTTAATGATCTGGAACCTTTTCTCTTCTATTCTTGGTGATTCTGGTTAAGGTAATGAATCTCCATCTGCAATTCTCTTCTTTTTAACCTTTAATTGATATGAACCCATCTCCTTTTTGTTAGTGGTTACCCAATTGATTTGTTGTACTCCCTTTCCAATGTTCTTGATGAGATCCTGTCCAGAAACAAATCCCTGCATTTGTTAATGGATGGATCTAGTCAAGGGGAAAGTTTTTGGGTAATCCATTTATGGTTTTGTTAGATTTCTTATCACCTAGTGTCTCTTGGAGTGTTAGATTCGAGACTTTGGCCATGATCACTCGAAATCCGGATTGAAAACGGATGATCAGAAGCCTGAGTTTCGGATCTATAACTCTCTGTTTTTGGGGCGGTCACTAGTGGCGGTCGCTCAACCTAAGCGACCGGCTCAAGCGACCGGCCGGTTTCCAGTGTCTGTGTAAGTTTGGTTTTGGATTTGTTTTGACTCTTGACTCTTATATGTTCTTGTAACCCTATGCCTAGGTGTTCTCTGTTTCAAGTAAAAGTCTTATAATAGTTTCTGGAATTCAAGTTAGAGGAGTTTTACATAATTACAGGTAAGGACATGCATTCTTATTTATATGCAATTACATATACATGATGATTTAGTTGTTCTATTTACTATTCATTGATCATGTAACTTGCTGTAATTGTATAAAGCATGTGAATCTTATTGTACACTTGCTGTTTGTGGTATTCCTCGATGTACTTCATCTTTTATGATATTGCACAACTGTTCATGGTATGATAAAGACTGATGTAGTGTAGTTGTGATGGAAGGGGTATTCCATTGGGATATCTTAGCTGGAGATATCAGAGGGCTGTGGTATGGGACACATGCTCACTGATGCCTCTAGCACTATCATGATTACTGGATGACATACATAGGGAGTCTAGAATTGCATGGCTAGGTACCCCACATGCTATTACCCTTTCGGCAGGGGAATTGAAGCCGGGTGACCCGTGACAATGGTGACGTGACTATGTTTCATCCTACAGCGGTAACCAGTCCGTGTGGAGACTCAGTGGTCCACTATTGGTCATGTAATGGTAGGATTGCATATGTTAGGGTTGGGCTCATGGACGTCCAAGGAACGAACCGGGTGTCGTGAGGAGTCATGAGAGCATCCGCCCCAATAATATGTGGATGACCATACGGTTAAGGAGTGGAGTCCAACAGAGGTAGCCAGTCCGTGAGGATTCTTACTCCTAGGTTGTGAAGGATACTGAACCGAGTTGGTTGGTGCCATAGGGGATGTATCTGGACTTCATATAGTATGTTACCATTATGACTTGCATTGGATTAGAAACCCCGACATGCGCCAGTACTCATTGCCAATGGTCGTGGTGAGAGAGTGTTGACTTAACCCCCAGCCATGGTTTGAGAGCCAGGTGTGGACTTACCCCTTTGCCCAGGATCCCTACAGAGGTAACCGGTCCTTGCCGGATCGGAGTGATGAGACTTACCAGCAGGAGGGCTGGTGTATATCTTAAAGCATGTCACTGTTAGAGACTTGCATAGTTAGATCTTAGTAGCATTCATATTTCTGCATATCATCCATATCATTTCATGTGTGCATTCGTGGATTGTATTGACATATATATGAGAATTGTTCTGTTCTCATCGAGTTCGTTGGAACTCATTCCTTTCATTGTATATATTATATGAATTGTACAGATGGTGACACAATGTCTAAAGTTAGAGATGATTCATATGAAAGAGCCTTCTCGTATGAAGCTGGTGTGAGACAGACAGTGATACATGGACTTGCAGAGCATGAAGCCTCCTGAAGATGCTTGTGTGCATTTTTAGCACTCATTGATGGCCGAAAGAGGCAGATTCCCAGGATTTTGATGATCATGTGGAGAAAGATTGGAGGACATCTTTACTTGTTAATTTAGAAAACCCGTTTTTAGATTTAGAAAAGAAAACCAGAGAGAAGATTATTTAGTTATTTATTTTTTCTTCCGCTGAACTCGATATTACATTTGATTCTTGATTCTCTCTCTTTCGTTTCGTTCTTTGATTTAATTGGAGTTTTTGGACTCTTGTAACCTTTTTATTGATTATTGCACTATTCTTGCTCTTGATTACATGTATTTGTATTTATTATGATTGATAGACTTAAATTGTGGATCCTGTGACGGATCGCACCCACGGGTTGTTGGGCGGGTAACCGAGGCCCGGCGGGCGGGGTGTGACAATAAGAGAAAGGATTAAGTCTGCTCAGTCAAGACAGAAATCTTATGCTGATAAGAGAAGGACCGATTTGGAATTTCAAGTTGGGGAGAAAGTTTTCTTGAAGGTTTCACCTATGAAGGGTGTGATGAGATTCAATGTTAAAGGAAAGCTTAGCCCTCGTTCCATTGGACCTTTAGAGATTTTGGAAAAAGTTGGATCTGTTGCTTATCGATTGGCATTACCTCCGTCTATTGCTGCTGTGCACAATGTGTTTCATGTCTCGATGCTTTGGAAATACATTGAGAATCCGGATCATATTCTACAGCAAGTCCCCGAAGGACTTAGTGCTGATCTGACCTATGATGAAGAGCCAGCTGAAATTTTGGATAAGAAGGATAAGCAATTGCGGATTCGCACCATCCCTTTGGTAAAGATTCGTTGGAAGAACCATACCCCTGAAGAAGCTTCTTGGGAGAAGGAAGAAGATATGAAGGAGAAATTTCCTCAACTTTTTGGAAGTTCAGGTACTCTCTCAATTTCGAGGACGAAATTTCTTTTAAGGGGGGGAGAATGTGAAACCCAGCCCTAACCTAACCCTGACCTTGACCTGGTAACCCGGTTGTTTTTAGGTCCGAAGACCCGGAGTAAAGGAAGAAGCCAACTATGGGCCATCTCAGTAGAAGACATGGTGTTTGACTCTAAACCCATGGATGTTGTTGATGGAGTTCCATACTTGGATGTCTGTGTAGATTTGGAAAGGAAGCTGCAGCTGTCTGAAGATGAGATTAGTTGAAGGACTTGGAGTATTATCTGACTTGGTTTGGAGGTATTTCCTTACACTTGACATGTCACTTGATGTGTATGCAAAAGCCCATAAGGTTTAAAGCCCATTTGATCCTCCAAATCCCTGTTTATTCCTTACTATCTGCCTTGGTCGACTCCTTGGTCGAGTGGGCCACTCAACCAAGCACTCGACCAAAGGGGTGTGAAATCCGAGAATTTGTAATTTTAGGGTTTTTCACTTTTATTTAAACCCTACTTCGTATTTCTTTGTTATGGCTGCCTCCTAAACACTTTGCGAACGTGAGAACACCTCTCCAAAACTCTCTTTGGTGATTTCGAAAACTCCTTTGCAGATCTGAAGCCTCTCATCGATGTTCTTACAATTCAAGGTTAGTAATCGCTTCAACATTGCAAATTTCTTTTCTTCGATCTTGTTCTTGATTGAGATCAGGAAGTAGATGCTGCATCCTTGCAACCATCCCTTTGTGATCTCCTTCGTTTCTTTGAGATCTATGATCATCATCATGATCTTAACCCTGGCCGTATATTTTTCTGGAAACCCTAACCTTGCTTGATTTCTGGCAAACTTTGGTGACCTCCCATGCGAGGGAAACCTCATGGGTAATATTTCTAGTAACCTAAACTATAATTTCTATGATTTTCTTGTTATAATTGGCAAATCATTAATTCCCTTTCATTTTGTGATCATAACCTTTCCTGGGGAGCCATAAAAGTTGAAACCCTAATTTCTTGGGTTAAATCAAGAACCCATATTTTTACCATGACTTGATGATTTTATCTTCCCATATGATTCTAATACATCCTAGGAAGTTCCCCTTCGAATTTCGGATCAATCCGACTTCAAACGAGGAAGTTATGGCCAAAGCGATCTCAGACAATTCCGTCTTGGCTTGCTTGGTCGACTGGGCCAGTCTACCAAGCACTCGACCAAAGGAGTCAGTAGTTTCGTTTTTCGCCCGATTTGATTCGTTTGCTCTTTGATCTTTTAGGCATCTTTCCTAATGTTGTATCTATGGTTATTAGGAGTTTATTTGCTAAGTTTGGAGTTGCTCACCTTGATCTTTGGATCATCTTCTTCGATAATCAAGGTAAGGACAATTATTTCCTTAACTACATAGATTCCTTGTTCTCTGGTTTCTACCTTATGAAACTATGAGATTACTTACTGTTATTGTAATTTAATTCTGATCTCTTACTGTGAGAACAGTAGTACTTGTTTATATTATCTTTTTCATTATTCATGTTATATGAATTACTTATTATTACTTAATCTGATTTGGCTTTTACATTCTCTTGTATATGATGAACTGTTGGTTGTATATGTCATGACTGATCTGAGAATGTGTTTGCTTAAGTTTGGTTTGGGATTGGGGAGTGTCCTTTTGACACTTCTGTCCTTGGACATCAGAGGCAATAGTATGGGATGTTCTCCGAAGATGCCCCATCGACGCTTTCCCGAATCATTGGTTGTCATACCTAGGGATGTCTAGCAGTGTTTGGCTAGGATATACCCTTGTTATATCAGACCTGAATCGGAAGGGTATTGAGACCGAACGACCCGTGGTAGCAATGTGATTCACGGGCGCTCAAGACCGGTAACCAACCCGTGAGCGTACGGGAATCATATTGTGGGGGCCATTTATTGGAGGGTTGCATATGGCTAGACTTGGGCTCATGGGCGCTCAAGACCGGTAACCAACCCGTGAGAGGACATGAGAGCTTCCCGTTTACCATATGTGGATAACTGATAGGGTTGATGAGTCCGTATTCCGAGTTGGTCGGTGCCATAGGATACGCTGACTCTAGTGCGAAGGATACCGGAAAGGATCGTCAGGGACGAGGAATGGACGTATCTGGAACTGAGATGATATAACTGACTAGATGACTTGCATTGGGCTAGGCTTCTCCCTGACATGCGCCGATACTTATGCCAAATGGTTGTGAGAGAGTATGTTGACTAAATTACCTACCATGGTTTGATGAGGACTTTACCCAATTACCCGACAGACCCAAGATGCCAGGATGGCTGAGGGGGAGTGACTGACCTACCCAAAGAAGTACGGTGCTATGACTTAAAGCATGTCTACCATAGAGACCAGCATACATAGAGTTTAGATGCATTCATACTTTATCTGTTTCATATTGCATTGCATCATGTTATGTTTTGTCACATGTTATCTATGATGTTATGGGAATTCAAGAGCCACATGATGATGCCATTGTGGTAGTCATTGAGGTGGCAAACAGGGATATTCACAGGGTTTTAATTGATACGGGGTCTTCTGTAGACATTATGTCTTAAGAAGCCTTTCAAAAGTTGAAGATGGATACGGTCTAGATAAAGCCTTGCGGAACAAGATTATTTGGATTTTCTGGAGAATCTACTTCGGTGGAGGGAACTGTGGAGTTAACAATCACATTAGGAACACATCCGCAAACAGTAACTACGGTTACTAAATTCTTGTTGATAAAGAATCTGTCAACTTACAATATAATTCTGGGAAGGCCAACTCTGAATGCTATTGGAGTTATGGTTTCAACGAGGCATCTAAAAGTAAAATTCCCAACTGAAGGAGGCATTGGAGAATGCAAATCTGATCAGAGAACCTCAAGGCAAAGCTATACAACTTTTTTGAAAGATTCAAAATCACAAGGTAAAGCTCTTGCTCTTACTGTGGAGGTCATGGATAACAGGGATGAAGAAAAAATTCAAAGAGGAGAACCAGTAGAAAAGCTGGAAAAAAATTGTTTTGATCTTGAAAATCCAAACAAGGGAACCATGATTGGGGCTGATTAGACCAATCAAGACAAGGACCAGTTGAAAGAATTTCTTCGACTAAATGCAGATGTCTTTGCCTGGTCAGCACAGGATTTGCCAGGTTTAAGCTGGGAGGTAGTAGAACATTGTCTCTGGATAGATAAATCTATCAAACCAGTAAAACAAAGGCAAAGGAATTTCTCATCAGAAAAGCATGATGCGATCAAGGTCGAAGTGGAAAAGCTCAGAAAATCTAAATTTATTGAGCAAATTGAATGTCTCAAATGGCTAGCGAATGTCGTAATGGTGAAAAAGCATAATGGCAAATGGCGAATGCGCGTGGATTATACTAATTTGAACTAGGCATGTCCTAAGGATTGTTATCCTTTGCCACGAATTGATCAGTTGATCGATGCTACATCCGGTCATCAAATGTTAAGCTTTATGGATGCTTATTCTGGTTATAATCAAATTCTTATGAAGAAGGAGGACCAACCCCATACAACATTCATGACAAATCGGGAAAGCTATTGTTATAAGGTTATGCCTTTTGGATTAAAAAATGCTGGGGCAACATATCAGAGGGCAATGAATAAATTGTTTGCTGACCAGATTGGAAGAAATATGGAGGTTTATGTGGATGATCTTCTCGTAAAAAGACAATTTAGATCAGATCATCTCACTGATCTAAGGGAATGCTTTGATGTACTCAGAAGGAATGGAATGAGACTCAATCCTGAAAAGTGTGCATTTGGAGTTTCATCTGGTAAATTCCTTGGTTATATGGTTACACAGAGGGGTATTGAGGCAAATCTAGAGAAAATCAGGGCCATTTTGAATATGACAGCACCCAACAATATGAAGGAAATCCAAAGTTTAACAGGAAGAGTTGCGGCATTGAGCAGATTTATATCAAAATCAGGAGATAAATGCGCACCATTCTTCAAGGCGTTAAAAAATCTAAATGCACTTAACGAATTCAGGTGGTCAGAAGACTGTCAAAGTTCATTTGAAGAATTGAAAAGGAGGCTGACCAGTCCACCAGTTCTATCTCGACCAAAGCCAGGAGAGGTCTTGCAAATATATTTATCTTCTTTGAAAGTGGCAGTGAGTGAGGTATTAATTCGAGAAGAAGGTACTATCCAAAATCCTATCTACTTTGTAAGTCATACATTGTTAGATGCAGAGTCTAGGTATCCGGAATTTGAAAAACAGGCTTTAGCTTTGATAATAGCGGCCAGAAAACTTAGGCCCTATTTCCAGGCTCATCCAATTATTGTTCTTACTAACTGGCCTTTAAAGAAAATATTACATAAGCCTGATCTTGCGGGGAGAATGGTGTCATGGGCAGTAGAATTGACTGAACATGATATAGATTATAAACCCAGAACTGCGATAAAGGCACAGGTGTTGGCTGATTTTATTGCTGAGAGTATTTCACCACCAGAGGAAGGAAAAGATTCCAATGAAATATCTACTGAGTGGACTCTACATGTGGATTGATCAAGTCATTCTCAAGGATCAGGAGTAGGCGTGATTTTACAAAGTTCGTTCGGATTTGTAATTTAGAATGCACTTCGATTTAATTCATGCTTCAAACAATGAAGCAGAGTATGAAGCTCTCATTGTGGGATTACGACTGGCCAGATCCCTCTGTGTGCAGAACATTGAAGTAAAAAGCGATTCTGAGCTGGTGGTCAGTCAAGTTACAGGCGTATATGATGGGAAAGATGATCGGATGATCTGTTATCTCAAGAAGGTGTTGGAATGTAAAGGATGGTTTTCACAATTCTCGATCATGAGAATATCTAGAAATCAAAATACGATGATTCTCTGGCGAAATTAGCATCTGCAAAATCTACTTCTTTACCGCAGGTTGTATATATTGAGGAACTGGATATCCCAGCATATTCAGAGCCAGAGATAATGGAAATTGATGCAGAAATATATTGGATGAATCCTATTATACAGTATCTAAAAGAGGGTACTCTCCTTGAGGACAGAGAAAAGGCCAGAACTGTGAAAAGAAGAGCTGCCAAGTTTATTCTAAAGAATGAACTGTTATATAAAAGAACAATTTCAGGACCACTTTTGAAATGTTTGGGACCATCTGATGCACAATATGCTCTAGCAGAGGTCCATGAAGGAATCTGTGGAAGTCATCTAGGCGGGAAGGCTTTGGCTTATAAAGTTCTAAGGCAAGGATTCTATTGGCCACGCATGCAAATTGAAGCAATTGAGTATGTAAGGAGATGTCATCAATGTCAAATTCAGAACCAACCGGCGGAACAACTGACATCAATTCTCAATCCTATTCCATTTGCAATGTGGGGGATGGATCTACTTGGTCCATTTCCTGTTACGACCTGAGGGAAGAAATTCGTGGTAGCTGCAATTGATTACTTCACAAAATGGGTGGAGGCAGAAGCCTTAGCCATGACCACCACAAATCAAATTGAGAAGTTTTTCAGAAACAAGGTTATCTTCAGATATGGTCTGCCAAAGATTATACTGACGGATCATGGAACTCAATTTGACAATGAAAGATTCAAGGAATTCTGTGCAGATTATCACATCAAATGCAAGAACTCCTCTGTAGCATATCCTCAATGCAATGGTCAAATCGAGGTAACCAACAGAACACTTCTACAAGGAATTAAGAGGAGACTGGATGAGGCAAACAGCCTGTGGGTCGATGAATTACCTCATGTGCTATGGACGTATAGGACTACAGTCAGAACAACAACGGGAGAAACACCCTTTAAGCTGGCATATGGGTCTAAGGCATTGGCTCTAGTGGAGGTTATGGTAGGATTAGATAGATCAGAAAGGTTTGATCCGAAGACTAATGAAGAAGGATTGAGGATAAATCTTGAGTTTCTAGATGAAGTCAGGGAGAGAGCTCTATATCGCAATATAGAATACCAGAGGAGAACAGCGGCATACTATAAGGCTCATGTCTGACCTAAATCTGTTAGACTGGGAGATTTGGTCTTGAGAAAGAAATCAGCATCAGATCCGAGGAACTGTGGAAAGCTTTCTGCAAACTGGGAAGGACCATATGTGGTGACAAAAACTGTAAGCAAAAATACATATTGGCTTAAGGATGCTTATGGGAGCTGTTTGAGGTGACCATGGAATGTAATCCACCTCAAGAAATACTATCAATAGAAAGGAAATAGAATTTTCTGATATTCTTGAAGAAATCATTTTATCAACCATTGTCATCAAAAGATTCTTCTTCAATTTGCGCAAAATGTTTTTTGTCGTCGAACCAGTCTTTTGATCATGCCTTCCAACGCTGATCCAGGGTCATTCCTTCCGAGGATGATCCTGACTTCCCGAAGTCAGGTTCTAGAAAGCTAGCCTTCCTAGGCAACCTGTTGACTGATCATGCCTTTCAACGCTGATCTAGGGTCATTCTTTCCGAGGGTGATCCCGACTTTCCAAAGTCAGGCTCTAGAAAGCCAACCCTCCAAGGCAGCCTTCTGAGGCCTGATTATGCTAGCTGATCACGGATCATTCCTTCCGAGGGTGGTCCTGACTTTTCGTTAGTCAGGCTCAAGTAGCCAGCCTTCCGAGGCCTGGTCATGCTTTTTGAAGCTGATCACGGATCATTCCTTCCGAGGGTGGTCCCGACTTTTTGTAAGTCAGGCTCAAGTAGCCAGCCTTCCAAAGCCTGGTCATGCTAGCTTAATCATGGATCATTCCTTCCGAGGATGGTCCCGACTTTCCGAAGTCAGGCTCAAGTAGCTAGCCTTCCGAGGTAGCCTTTCGATCGAGGGCAAAGGAGCTGATCAAGAAAAATTCTCACAAAGCATATTATATGGAGGATTTTAATAAAAACGCAAAGACTTTCTTCAAACTATTGTCTAAGAATATCTGATCAGTTATGAAAGCTTCATCGGAACAACTATTGTCTAAGGATATCTGATCAGTTATGAAAGCTTCATCAGTTGTATTCTCCTCAGGAATATTTTGTTGGAAACTAATTAAAGATATAGTAGTTGATATTTGAACAGACTGAAGATGGTTATCATTTTACATCTATGGTCAACATTGTAAAGAATCTCTTCAAAGTATTATTTTATCAAAACCACAAGGAGCAAAAGAAAAGAAAGGGAAATTCTATTGATATAAAAAGATTGACAAAGTTAGAAATCTTATATTAAAAAGGTTAACAAAAAGGTGAGTTAAAAAGAAAACGAGAATGTTTTCTTAAATCTTTGAATTTGCAGGTGGATCATCATCTGCAACAACTTCTTTATCACCTTGAGGAGGTGAATCATCATCATCATCATTTTGATCACTGGTAGAGTGATTGTTGCCGGAAGACTCATCATTGTCATCATCATTATCATCTTCTGAAGAACTATCTGAGTTCGGGTGCTTTAAATTCCTGAGATCAAAAAATTTTCTAGATGGGAGAAATTCTGGGGGCAGCAGTTTGAAATCCATATTGGGGTAAATCTTGAGGATTTCCAAAAAGATTTGGTTAGAGCAGTCCTTAACCATATTCTTGAAAAATCCAAGGAAAGCTGGATTATCCCCAACTTCCTTCATGGATGAGGTAACTGAGCTGAGGACAGCTTGATGTTCATCTTGCATTCTTTTCTTTTCTACCTCAAATTGTCTTCTTTCTGACTACATATCTTAAAGCATAAAGGTTTTATCTTTTAGAGTCTCATCTAAAAGAACATTTAGATTTTCTTTTTCCTGTGAAATCAAACTCAAAGAAACCCTGAGATTATCTCTTTCTGCTGCAACCTCGCAAAGTCTCAATCCCAAACTATCATTCTGATTTTCCAAAATAGATTTTTCCTGCAAAATTGAGTTAAAGGCTTTAAGATGTTATTCATGAGCCAACTCCAAGTTTGCATTCAATTTTTCAGTCTTTTCAAACTTTTCTAGAAGCTCATTCTTCTCTCTTTCAACATCTTTTGACTAGGCAAAGGCTCTGGCTAACTTTTCTTTGAGATCTTCTCTCTCAACAGTAGCAAGTTTGGCCCTTTCCAGGGCATCATTCTAGAAACCTCTTCCTGCAAATCAGTGCATAAATCAGAGCAAAGTTGATAGTTAGTTTGTAAATCATCTATGTCATTGATCAAATCTATCTCTCTGAATTCAACAGCTGTTAGTTTTCTTTCTAAAGAGATCAAACTTTTTCGGAGTTCTTGTACCTCATTGACCAGTTCAAAATTTCTTTTAATTAGGCTGTCATTTTCCTGAGACAAAACATTTTCTCTTTCTAGTACTTCAGAAAAAAAACATTGAAAGCAGCTCCAAAACATCTGTAGGTTAATCAATAAAAACCAAATAGAGTAAATACATAAAATCAATAGTAAATCAGTTTTAACAAGAAAGATAGAAATTTGTTCCTTACCCCCATCCATGCGAGTAAAGATCAAGGTCAGACATACGGGATGTTTCTCTCTTGTCACGAGGAATCCTGCCCTTAGTTCCCTATTCTCTGGCAACCTCCCAATTATGGCTAGCTGTATGATTCTCTTTCAAAAGCCATCTAGGGTTAAAGAGGTTTCCCAAGTCAGTAACACTTTGGGTATCATCTGGTTGACCAGGGATTGGTTGGAGATTGGCAACCTCAATCATATTATGAGGATCCACATTCACAGCTGCATCATTTGAATCAGCCTGCATTGCAAAATCTTTAGCCGCAATGTTTTCTTGATCTCCAAGACCAATTTGGGGATCAACTGCCATATTGACTTCTTGAGGAGCAACATTAATTTCTTGAGGGACAACTTCAAGGATTTCTTCAGGTGGTGGGATATTCTGGATATTTTCTTCAGGAACATGAGCCATATTAATGTCTGGAATGACATCATTCATAGCATGATTTGATAATGGCAAAATAAAAACTGGAGGAACATTCACGGAAATATTTTCATTCTGAGGAATACTTTCAGATATATTTTCTTCAGCAACAACTTCCAAAGGATGATTGGAAACATCAACATTCACATCAAATAATTGATCAGCAATCTGTTCAATGATTTCACCTGCAGCATGAGCGAGTATATCTTCAGCAATTTTCTTCAGATGATCAAAAGAGTAATAAAAAATTTCCTTACCTTGACCTTCATTCTCGACCATCTTTTCTGGGAGAATTGAAGTGTAATGGGGTAATTCGGCTGATGTAGGGGGAAGTATGTGTTCTGTAACTTCTTCAACATTGATTTCAATAGCAGTGGAGACTTCTTCTTGAGGATTGTTTTCTTCAATGGGGGCTTCAGTGGGAGCATAATCGGATTCTTTTTCTTGGAACCAGATAACCCCTAACTAGAGGCTGGACCTGTAGATCGAAGTCTGCATCTCAAAGTGTTGGAAGTTCTGGGAGTTCTTCTCTTGATACCAGGAGTATTGCTGGCAACAATCTTAACAAGGTGTACATCAGGATTTTCTCTAACGGAATCCTCTGGGGCCTGGTCAATTTTCTCCTGACCAGGAGAAGATTCCTTCTCAACAGACTTTCTCTTGGAGGAACGGAGGGCAATGTGCTTTCTTTTCTTGGTGGGTTTGGCAAGCTTGGGATAAGATCTCTCTTCTAAAGCAACTCTTCGAAGTTCGGCGACGCTGGGAATTTGGTGAGCAATAGTTCCTGTATATACATGAAGTGAAGATAAGGCTTAAAGAGAAAATAATAATAAAAAGGAGGAAAAATATATCATTGTTATTGTCCTTTACTTGGGAAAAGACCATGGTTGGCTAGGCCTGCATTAGTTTTCAGGTCAGCCGCATCGATCGAAGCTCCAGCAGAAATTAAGCCTCAGGTCTCTCGATCATATTCACTGAGTTCCGGACTCTTATTCATAGGAAGCAGAGAGTTCAAAGAATGCAAATACCATTGGGAGCGGAAATTTGGATTTGGAATGGCACAGAAAAAGTATTTTTCTCACCACTGTTTGTTGTCATGAGGAATGGAAGAGTCAATGAAAATTTGGGATTCTCTACCCAGTTCATTTGCAATACAGGTTCTTCTGGCAAAATGAATGTATCTGCGTTCGCGGGATACTTTCAAAGTGTAGTAGTTCCTAAAAAGTTCAACAGAAGGAATGCGATTCATTCTAAGAATGAATGCGAAAAAGCAGTAAACTAACCTCCAACTATTTGGAGTGAGTTGGGAAGGGCAAACATGATAATAATCCAACAGGGACTGGACTATCGGGATTAAAGGAATTCTGAAACCTGATTCAAGATGGTCAAGATAAATAGTGATAACTCCGGGATCAACGGTATATGGGCGATCAGAAGGTTCGGGAACCCATATTCTGGCATTGGAAGGAAAGTGGTAGTTTTCTAAGTAAGAAGACAGATGAGACTTCTTTACCTTGGTAGGATACCACTCTGGACTTGCGTATTTTGGGTCTTTTTTCTCCTTGGACATGTCCATGGGCGTGTAAGCAACGATAACCTCGTCGTGGGCATATGGAGAGGGTTTCCAATCCGAAGGATTCTGACAGGAAGACGAAGTACCAGAGGTATTTTTCAGTCGTTCGGTACTTGGAGGCACAATGGGTTGTGTAGAGGTACTGGGTGCTGAAGGGGTGGAAGTAGGATCCATGGTTGAAACAAAAAAGAAAGAGGAGGAAAACTTGCAGAATGAAACTTGGGAGGAAACTTGAAGAGGAGTGATAGAAAATGGCGGATGAATATATTTGATATTCTCGAAGAAGGAAGACAGAGTACGGATGAGAGCAGGTGACAGTTGACAGATAAATATAAATAATGAAGAGAGGCGAAAGAGGTTTCTTGAAAAGTGGAGGGAAATATAAGATGTTTCAAGATCAATGGTCATTACTTTTTGTAACCGACGCGCGAAATCAATTGGTGGATTGAAGGGTATTGCAGTTGAGAATACGAGGATGATATAAGAGAAGTGAGGGAGGACATAATAACCGTACGTTGGGAAGAGACATAATTTATGATCAAACGGTGCGAGAGGGAATAACGTCAAGGAAGATGACAAGTTACATTTAAGAATGTATGAAAAGTCTGACAAGAAAGAGATTTCGGTTGGTCTGCAAGATGATTTGGGGGCTGAGCATAGAAACGTAATGATTACGGAGCATGGTTTGATTATTAAGAAAGTTGTGATTTTATAAAGAAGATGGACCACAGATCAACGTTCAAGTTAATGATGATTTGACGACCTAATGTTATCGTTTTTTGAAAATTATAAAGTTCCTTGGGAAAAGACATAAGGACTCAATGTGGTATTCTGGATAACCTTGAAAGAAAGATTCAAACCTTCTGACCAGAGTCTCGTACATCTCGTACAAGTTCGACATGATCAGCAGGCTTGGGGGCTTGTGTTGTGACTAAAATATCCACTTCCGGTTTATACCGGTCTAACCAGGTTTGACCGGATTCAGCTGATGATATGAAGAAATCTATGGGTCCACTTGAGATTATAAAGAAAAGATGATCATCGCCATCCAATCAGAAGCTATGATCCGACAGTCATGATTGAAAACATTATGAGCGGGAAAATCTATATAAAAGGGGAAGAAGGATTCGTAAAAGGTAAGTCTCTCTCAGATCAGTTAAAAAACACTGGACAATTCCTGATTTACTCCATTAGAATAGCTCAGAAGCTCCTGTGAGCTCGAGGGAATTATCTTCTCATACCTGACTAGACCGTCGGAGACGCGATGCCGATCAAGATGATCGGCTCTGTTTCTAACCGGTGTGTTTCATTTTTCCAGTGAACGAGAGACTGACAGAGGAATCAAACCAACCAGATCAATCTAGATCTGAGGAGTTTGGTGCGAAGGTGGCGGTTCAAGGCTATCGGCAATTTTAGCACCAACAACATGTTAGTTAATTTTATTCGTATCAGATTATTATGTAAATAAATATCAAGTTTAAAAAGAAAGAAAACTGTTGATGTGTTAGGTTGTACCTGCTAAGTTTCTTCCTGAAACTTACCCCTTACTTCTATAGATGATGGACTTGATTAGAGGGATGATGGATATTCGAAGGATGAAGATAAAGCTCGTGTCCACTACATTTCTTAGGATAGATAAATTAGCTGTAATTCTTGGCATTTAGATGTTTACATGATTTCATTAAAATTATGAGACAATTCATGGAAGCATTTTAAATTTATATTGAAATATTTTTTGCTGCAATCTATTGTATTCTTAGTGGATTTTATTTATTCACATTCCTTGTGGATAACCCTCTTAGTGTATTTTGGTTCACTACCTAAGTAACGTCAATCTTTGATCAATGACGACTTTTTCCTTACATGGAGATTGGGGCGTTACAATATATAACACTGATTATATAGTATATATAGTGTATATGATAGATATAAGATGGCTAAGATAGAGACACGCGGAGAAAGTAGATCCACATGATCTATTGTCTAACATGATTACCTCTCAGTAGACATAGAAAGGTTGAGAGATGTATGAGGACCAAAATTCTTAGCAGATAGAGGAATCCACTACAAACTTCAGTTTGGATGTATAAGACTTATAGATAGGTTGTCAGACTTTAACCCCAACACAATGTTATAAAACAATGTTTGCCATCTTAATTTAAATATTCCTAATCTCCATAACTTACCAATTTTCAATTATTATGTTTGATTTGCGCAGGATTTGGAAACTCTTCCCTGACCAGATTGATATCAATGCATCTTTTTGAGAGAATGGAACTAATGTTTTTGATGGCCATAGTCAGTAGATACAAGCAAGTTCAAGTTTGGCACTTGATGGACTGAATTTTTCCTCATTCATCTTGAGTCTGAATAGAATTTGAGCTCAAAATTCTAATCCTGAAGACAAGTCAAGATAGAGTTAGGTGGCCCTAGTCAGGGTAAGTCTGATTCATGGGTTAGTGTTAGATTAGGGCCGGTTGGACTCAACTAGGTCCTACCACCTAGATACTGCTTATTGTTAATAAAAGTAACACAATATATTTATTTTTTATTTTTTATTATTTTATGATTATGGTAAATGTCAATGTCAGGGTTAAATATTTAACTTGACTTGACCCTGACTCAGGACAAAGCTAAGATATTAAGGGCTAGAGTCAAGGTGTCGGACAGCTTGACTCACTTTGACCTCATTTAACTTTACTTACAGGTGTTTTGCTAAACTTACTATCATTTTTTTTTTCAGAAGTACAACATTTTAGGTTATCACATAGACTCAAACAAGCTACATTAATCCAAGGGATAAATCAAGGAGATCACATTGTTGCTACCTTCTTTATTTTCAATAACTAAGGATATCACAAACACTTCCATTAATAGCTTTCCAAATGATCATATGTCTTCTTAGAATAAAAAAAAACACTGAAAGTGCGTGATTTTGAAAAAACATTCTATAAACTGTGGGCAATATTTTAGTTTAATTTGCTGTCCTCTCCCATTAAAATGAAAAAGGATAACACACAACACGTTGACACAACCATCACTATTTATAATCAGAATCATCAAAGGGCTCACTAAAAGGCACTTGTATTTCTTGATAATTAGCTTCTGCAAGATTGTCCAATTGGGATATTGCAGGATTATTTAAATCGAGCTTAGTTGTCTAACTTGGCCCAATCCTACAAGGTTAAAGTAAGAATTAGGGTTGAGCAAGGATATCCAGGGAAGGATTGGGGTCAAGTTAAGGTATTTAAGGTCCAGTCAAGAGTTTGAAGAGCCTAAACTAACCCTTGTTTTACATTATTTTTATCAATTTATTTTGAAAGTAAAACACTGTAAAATATCATATAGACTCAAACAGCTGCACAGATCAATCAAGGACAATCAAGGAAATCACCTATTGCCACTCCCTGCAATCACTTCCAAGATGATAATATGTCTTATTATAATTAAGGAGGGGGTGGGGGGGGGGGGGGGATACCACTGAATCCGATTGTACCAAATTACATTCTGTAAACTTTAGGCACTACTTTAATATAAATTGCATGCTATTTTCTCCCCCAAAAAAAAAAGTCCTTCAAGCACGACACAAACCATCATTACTTGCCATCAGAATCATCAATGGGATCAGCAAAATGCACTCGTTTTCGTTTTCGTTGATTATTAGCTTCTACAAGATTGTTCAGTTGAGATAATGCAGGACTTTGCAGACTGAGTGTCAGATCGATAGGGTTGTTTGCCGTCCCCATTATTGCTTCTCTGGGCAGTTCACTGCCTTCATGGGACATCACTGGGTTGCTCACCCGGTCAGTATCTGTATACCTAGGCATTAAGTATGATGTTGGAACATTCAACGGGTTTGCAATGCCACCACGACGCCATAGAAGCCGTGGCTGTTGATTGGGAAGTGGAGCGCTCTTGACCCTTTCTTCCCTTGGTGGTGGTGGTGGTGGCGGTGGCAATTCTGGTGCTGATGGTGGTGGTGGTGATAGAGGTTTTGGTGGGGGTGGCGGAGGCAAAGTTTGGGGTGGTGGGGGTAGAAGTTGGGGTGGCAGTGGTTGCAGAGGGTTTGGTGAGGGTGGCGATGATTGAGGCTGTGGTTGTTCTGCTACTGCTGGTGGTGGTGGTACTAGAGGTCTTGGTGGGGATGGTGGTGGTAGAGCTTGTTGTGACGGTGGTGGTGCTAGTAATAAAGGCCTTGGCGGGGATGGTGGGGCCAGGAGTGATGGCGGCAGGGGTACAGGTTGTGACGGTGGTCGAGGTGGTCTAGCTGCGTTCCAGTTATTTATTGCTTCCATTGTTGGCGTTGGTTGTGGCAGTAATACTAATGGTGGGGCACTCAAGAAATAAGAAGTCTGGCGCCGCGAGTTCACCAGGCAAGGAACACACAATCTAGGCAATGGTGCGCCGCATAAGCCGCAATTACTAGCTCGACTGCTCCGTGAACTTAGAGAGCAACTTAGGCACCGTCTGGTGAATTGCTGTTGGCAGTTCATACACCTCATGGTTGTCTGTAGAAAGCACAAAAAAAATAGATATAGGGTGTGGGATTATACCACGTACGTGCAAGTTGAATAAAATCCAGGTACATTTCTTTGCCTAAGTAGTATTGAACAAAGCAATGGAAGTATGATCATATAAATTAATCACCAATATGCTGTCTTAAGATCAACTGTCACCAGTGTAGACAAAGAAGCACTATAGTCATAAGCATCACAAAGCAAAGCATAAAGAACAGAGAACCATAAACAAAATTGATGATAAACTTAAGATTCAAATGCAAGTGGAATTATATATAGGTTAAGAGAGACCCTAGATGCTAAAGAATGACTATGGACTTTGGTGCCGAGAAGCATCCCTTGAATGTTATTGTATAGAGGGAGCTGAGCTACACACTGACTGGCCTATTATAGTTTAATACAACGGAAAGTGATATGCAACTACAAGGTACTGCTTTGAAGGTACATGACTGGAATACAACTACTTCACATACTAACGCAAACAAGAGAAAGTAATGATCTACATTTCGATATATCAAATACGTCAGAATTGTATGCCTGTTATCGATGATGATCAAACTGTTATTACAAAGAGGGCTTTCCATACCAACCTTTGGAGGGCTCTTCTTGAATCTCCCTAAACTCTAAGGTGGCATCTCTTTCTACAGGCACTTGGGACAGGTCATGGTGCTGCTCGACCGGTTGCTATGAGATATTTCATGACGCTATGGGGATTTTCTTCATGCTTACAATGCCATGAAGGTCCATCTCATTCTCTGTACATGCCACCATAAAGGTGACCATCTCCTTCTGTGTGTAAGGCTTGTATTCGCACAGCACCATAGGATTTCTAAGGGCTTGTTTCATATGCTGAAAGTGTTTTCTTGAGTTGGAGAAGGCTACTTAGTGTTCCCTCTGTTCTTGTTATCATCATTGCCGGAGGGTGGTCAAGTTAGTGTCTACACCAACCTTAGCTTGGTGTTTTGACGATAATTAAGTTTATATTTTTCTAAAGAATATGACTAGTTTTGCATTGGAGAGTAGACCCATAGATTTTTTTTTTCTTCCTATTTTTACCATTTTCCACAAGGGATAATACTAGTGTTTAAATAAAGTTTAATTTGGATTTGATGTTTAGGGATTGCACCGGTGACTAATGACACTATTGATAAGTGTTTGTGGTGTTTAAAGACTTGATGATAGTTCCTGGCTCATCAACTGATGATGTTATAATTTTGTCAGATATGACAATTGTTGGGGAAATGCCACATGAACCTTTATTTCTTTCGGTGATAACAAACACAAGCTAATGCTTAAGTTGAGAGCTGTCTATTTAGATTAGCCCAAGTATCAAATCAAGAACATGTGGAACCAAGACATAAATGAAGACTCAACCCCAAAATAGATAACGAAGACCCAAGCAATGGCCTACCTAAACTGAGCATGAAGACTTGAAGTTTGAAGACAAAATGAAGACTTGAAGGTTCGAGAGGAAGGATCAAACTCAAGAAGAAGGTAGGATGCACCTAGGACTCAAGAGTGTATATATATGAAGTGCACTAGATAAACACTCCATATACTCTCCCAATATCTCAAATTTCTCAAAAGCTACTTGTGTTGTTGCCTCTCACCTATACCAACTCCTTGAACCATTTTAGGGAATAAAAACAAGCTGACAGAAGCAAGTTTAAGGTGATAGAAAGAATTTTGGGTCATACAAATGGGGTGCAATCATTTCAATTGCGTCACATTCACTCAAGGGACAAAATGTCACACTCTTTGATTGGTAATATCTTTCCTTATATCTTGTAATTTGTGTTGTATTGATTAGAATTGAAGACGGTGCTCTTGCCCTAGGATAACAAAGATTGTAGAGAGAAACAAAAATTGTAAGGGTTTGATCCTCTCCATTGTATTGAAAGAGATCGCTAGTGGAATTCTCTCTTAGACCAAAGAGGAGTAGACATAGACTTTTCAATTCCAACCACTATATAATTCTTGTGTTGTGGTTGATTGTGAATTGTTTAATTTACTTGTATTTGCCAATTTAAACTTGAACTTGCAATAAACTGAAAAATTAGCCTAATCCATTAACCTATTCACCCCTCTTTAGGTCACATTTACTACAACCATAGAGCTAGAAAGGTTATTTACACAAACAAGAATAACACAATAGAAAAATGACTTGGCAGTAGCTGGTCGAAGTGCGTTCTCTACCCTTATGGGTAGAAGATCCAGACTCACTGGGGAGATCCAACATTGCTAGGTGCATTCAATTCTTTGCACTCACAATTTCATCAAGATGACCCCACACTCAACCCAAGGTATGCTCAGTCCTTTATATGTACACATTTACTACAAAGAATCACTACAAGTAAGTAGACTCAATTCCCTACACTTACACATTTACTAAGAATCCTCCTGAATAATGACTAGTTTTCCATTTCACGTCCTCAAGGTAAGACCCACAAAGTTCACCTCTACACGTGAAAACCCCTCTGGTTGATGTGTGAAACTCCCTTCTACCCAAAATCTTGCTGGACAAACCTTTGTAACTCTCTCTCACTACAGTCATATAAAACCTCCCTTCCCTTGCTCTTATTAGCAATAGAAGCCAATAGCAGCACCTTCACTCCCAACACACCAATAGAAGAGGAAAGTGACTTCCTAGCCTTGGATGAGGAGCTAGAATATGAACTTGACAACAAATTAGAATTACTCTTGTAGGGAAAATCTACATGGCAAACTCTTCAGACAATAAGTAGTTCATGAGGCCTTAGTAAACTCATAGAATCTACTTCAGGGATTGAAGATCATGCAATTGTCATCTCACTAACTAGCTTTTCAATTTAATCACCCATTAGATGTAGCTAATGTGTTTGATGAAAGTCAGTGGTCAGTGATGGTAATCAACTCTACCTAGAATACCGTAATGAAGAAGTGAAAATGACTCTGTAGGCATTTTGGATCTAGATGATAGGGATCCCATAAGAGATATGACTGTGTCTATAGGGAAACCACTTTGCTCTGAAAGTGGGGCAACCTCTGCTAATAACCATTGTTCAAGGCTTATGGGTGGAAGCAGACCACCTTTCTTGTGATGTAGAATCAAAGCTCAACATATACAAGCCATTGTTCACCAAGTACAGCCTTGCTAGCACTATTTTCATCTCTATCTCCTATGGGAGATTACCTTTATACTGCTCCTAGGGTGGAATATAGGACATGGATGGAACTCTTGTTATGAAGCTAAAATGAATCATCAAAATACACATGGATGCCAAATACCTGTGATTGCTTCGCAATGCAAAAAGACCAGTTCCAACACTTGCTTATAGCTATTCCACCAGAACCACAAATAATTGAGAATGTGAGTAGTTGAAGACTGAGCAGGAAAAATATGCGAGGTACACAATTAATACAAACATCAAAGCTATCGCAAAAGGAGAAGAAGGCCAGAACTTAGGCAATGTTTGATGCAATAGGGTGAGGTCGTTATCCCCAAGTAGATGTAGGCAGACAGGTGCTGCTCCACATTCTTTGCAACAATACACCTTGCTATCTCATCAACTGTTGGTTGCTCCTTGTAAAGGACAAGCCTCTGAATTAAAATTAAAATTCAAATCCACCAAAATTAACTTTGTCCTCAACTGATCTTATTTCCAACCAATCAAGAAGAATTTGAGTTATGGTTAAAATTTCAACAAGTTGTAGAGTTCTAATTGTAAACATGTTATAATTCATTCAAATATTCAAATTGTAATTAAAATAATATTAATATACATCTCCTACTCACGAATTTGTGTGTAGAAGAACTCTCTCAAATGAAACTCTTACTTGGTATCAATTTCTTAGCCTCTGACCATAGTCCGCACGATCCTCAGAACCTTCTCTTCTCGCCACAATGAGCTTACCTACTTCCTCCAACTCGCCACTACCTTGGCTTCCCCTCTAATTTCACCTACCAACATCATTTCTCTCCTACTTGTAAAGCTTGATCGAAGCAACTATCTTCTATGGAAATCACAATTTCTCCCTTTACTTCATGCACATGACCTTCATGGCTATGTCGATAGAACCAATCCAGCTCCTTCTCAAACCATACCCAATCCCTCCACCACATCAGCCACACCAACCTCCATTCCTAACCCTGCATATTCTCAATAGTGCAAGCAAGACAAGATGATCTTATCTTGGATCATCTCCTCCCTTTCCAAAATTTCTCTTTTCCAAATCTTTGTCATACCAGTTCCCACATTGCTTGGAGTTCCTTCAATGAATTTATGCCTCCCAATCCCAAGCTCACATAATGCGACTAAAATATCTACTCCTACAAATTCGCAAAGGCCACTCTTCTATGGTCAAATATGTCTAGAAGATTAAATCTATTATTAACCATCTTGCCGCTGATGTCACTCAGTTTCTACTGTAGATATTATCCTCACAATACTTCGTGGTCTAGGCCATGAATATGAATCCTTTGCCATTTCTATTACCTTCCATCTTGATCCTCTTCCCCTTGATTCCATTGGTCTCTTACTAAATTAAGAGATCTTCAAAAATCAAACAAGACAACAATTTGACTTGCCTTCATCAGAAGTTAATTTATCCACCAGATCAAACACCCCATCCTCTAACCGAAACCGTGGCCCCTCTCACTGCTATGGCAGAGGACGAGCTCGAGGTTTTTCCAATCATGGTCAACATGTAATGAATTTTCCCCCTGTCCTCCCTACCCCTACGGTTGCTTGTCAGATTTGCAACAAAACTAATCATACAATGGTGCAACGCTATTTTTGCTATGCACCAACAACCAATGCCTCCATATTGAGTTTAACCCCATAAGCTTTTTTGGCAGCACTGACAGCTTCATTTGATCCCTTTTGGTACCTTGACTTACGTGCCACTTAGCATGTTGCATCAAATGTAATACGCATGGATACAACAATGTCTTGCCATGGTACTGATCAACTTCACATTGGTAATGGTGCAGGTTTGCATATTAAAATTATTGGAAGTGCTTCTCTATCAACCCCTTCAAAAATTCTTACTTTATCTAAGGTGCTACAAGTTCCATCTATTACTAAAGTAGTTTTTTTTTTTTTTTTAATTTTATTTTAAGGACCAACTAAAGTTGGCCTCTGTTGCTTCCATCCGCACCTCCCTCTGTTCATCTCAATGAATGTGTCTCAAGATGTCTGGCATGACTGATTAGGGCATCCGTCGAAGAGAATTCTGGACTCTCTCTTTCGCAGTTCTGACCTACACCAACCTTCATCCACTTCACCACTTTTGTGTGTCCCATGCCAAATGGGAAAATTTCAAAAATTACCTTTCAAGTTGAATAAATCAAGGGATGTATCTCCATTCCAGTTATTGCACTCTGATATTTCTACCCTGGTCACCATCTCCACAGGGTTATAGTTATTACATTTTCTTTCTCGGGAGATTATAGTAGATTTACATGTTTTTTTTCCACTTGTATGTCATTCTCATGCAATTCCAATGTTCAAAAAGTTCTCTTATTATGTAGCAAATGTATCTAATTCCAAGATTCAAGTTTTTCAGTCTGATGGTGCAAAGGAATATGAATATTTTGATCATTTTTCAAAGAGAGTGGTATGTCTCATCAGTATTCATGCCCACACGCTTTTGAACAAAATGGGAGAGCGGACTGAAAACATTGACATATAGTAGAAACATGCCTCACTTTTATGGATGATGCTTCAGTCCCTCTTATTTTTTGGCCAATCGCCTTTGAAACTGCTATTTTCTTAATCAATAGAATGCCCACACCGGTACTTGGGAATAAATCTCCCATTTTAGGTGTTATATCAAAAAGATCAAGATCTTCCATTTCTTTGAATCTTTGGATGTGCACGTTTTCCTTGATTACGACCTTATAACAAAAATTAGCTCCAATATAGCTCCAAACAATGTATTTTTCTTGGATACAACAGCTCACACAAGGGGTATGTATGTTATGATCCACCTTTTGGCCGATCCTACATCTCTAGCCACGTAATTTTTTATGAAACCAAGTTTCCCTTTACAACTCAACCTCCCAATCACCGTCCCCCCTCTCACTCCATTCCCACCATAGTTACAGCTGATAATCTCATTTCAAATTCAAATGTAAATTTTGAAATCTCTCAACCCATTTGAAATTTCCTACCCCACTTGAACTTCTAATACAAATTCAAATTTTGAACTCTCATTTCCCACTCAAAATTTGAATTCAAATTCAAATTTTGAAAATTTTAAAACTCCATCTCAACCTCCCACTGCACCCGAAACCCTAGCCCATAACCTACCTCCACCATCCCAACCAACTCAACCTGAACCTTACCATATGCAAACCTGATCCAAAACAAGTCATCTCAAATCCATCTATAAACTAAACCTCCTAGCCACTTCTCGTGAAGATAATTCTGAAACTAAACCCACTTCATATACCATTTCCAGTAAAGACCCTAAATGGAGGCTTGCTATGAGTGAAGAGTTAGATGCTCTCCTACATAATGGTACTTCAAGTCTAGTTCCTCACACCTACAGAATTTGATTGGAAATAAATGGGTTTACAGAATTAAACAAAATAGTGATGGCTCTATTTCACGTTATAAGGCTCGTTTGGTCACCAAGGGATTTTATTAGCGTGAAGGAGTTGATTATTTTGACACTTTTAGTGTCATTGTAACCTACTACCATCCGTATGATTCTATCTCTAGCACTTGCCCAAGTACGGACTCTTCGCCAATTGGATGTTCAAATTGCATTTTTAAATGGTGAATTATCTTAAAAAGGTTTATATGGTTCAACCATGGGGTTTCATTGATCTAGAGAGACCTACTTATATATGCAACCTTTAGAAATCTTTGTATGGTTTAAAACAAGCCCCTAGGGCATGGTGTCATCGGCTTGATAGTTATTTACTCACTTTGGGATTCTCATAGTCCTCATCTAGCATGAAAATATATTTTTGTACTTCAACACATCAAACTATCTATCTTCTTGTATATGTGAATGACATCATCCTAATTAGATCTAGTTCTTTCGAGGTTAAAACTGTCATTACAGCCATTGGCAACGAACTCGCCATCAAAGATCTTGGTGACTTGAACTACTTTTTAGGCATTGAAGTTAGTCACTCACCTCACAGTTTACATCTTTGCCAATCAAAATATTCATCAGATCTTTTGCAAAGGACCAATATGCAAGAAGCCAAATCAATAGCAACCCCAACCTCCATCACCAAAGAAACCTTTGAGGAACCTCCCCTCTATGATGATTCATCCTAGTATAAAAGTATAGTGGGTGCCCTTCAGTATTTGACTCTCACATGCCTTGATATAGTATTTGCTACCAATAAGGTTTGTCAATATATGCACTGACCTACAACTAATGACTAGGTTGCAGTTAAACCAATTCTTCGTTATCCTGAAGAGACCCATCCCATGGGATTCTATTTCAGCTCACAACTAATCTCTCTCTCACTACCTTTAGTGATGCAGATTGGTCTGGTTCAACTACTGATCAACGACCTACAAGTGGCTACTGTGTCTACTTAGGCCCTAACTTGATCTCTTGGAGTTCCAAGAAACAACCCACTATGGCCTGCTCCTCTACAAAGTCCGAATACAAAGGGGTTGCTAGTGCTACCATTGAGTTGATATGGCTACGCCAGCTACTGCATGAACTTGGGGTTGTTACATCTGCACCAACTATATATTGCAATAACATTATAGCTACTTACCTTGCTACTAATCCAGCCTTCCATGCATGAGCCAAACATATCAAGATTGACTATCATTATCTTTGCAAACAAGTCGTTATAAATCTGTCAATTCGATTCGTTCCCACAGGAGACTAAGTCACAAACATTCTCACCAAAAGATTATCCGCTCCAAGGTTCAAAATATTAAAATCCAAGCTCAAATTCAAGTTCTTTGAATTCGTTCTCACAGAAGACCAAGGATAAGCCTATGAATTCAAATTTGCCATAACTAACTCTATCCTCAATTGATCTTATTTCCAACCGATCAAGAAGAGTTTGAGTTATGGTTAAAGTGTCAACAAGTTGTATAGCTCTAATTGTAAACAAGTTGTAATTTAAATATTCAAATTGTAATTCAAATAATATCAATATACATCTCCCACTCTTGAATTTGTGTGTGGTAGAATTCTCTCCCAAATCAAACTCTAACTCTCTCAATGGGTATGCCTCTCACCGCCTTCTCTCTACATCAAATCAACCTCTGATTTCCCTAAACTTTCTTCCCCAACATCATTCAGTTCTAATTGTAAATAAGTTGTAATTCAAATAATATTAATACACATCTCCCCACTCACAAATTTGTGTGTGGAAGAATTCTCTCTCAAACAAAAGTCTAACTTTCCCAATGGGTATGCCTCATGCCACCTCCTCTCTACATCAAATCAACCTCTGATTTCCCAAAACCTTCTTCCCCAACATCATTCCCACCATGGCCTAGACAATTTGTCCCCCTAACTCATCACCTCTCCTTAGAATCAAATATAACAAATCTTAGAAGACCCAAATATTCTCCTAGTCTTGCTACCTCTTTCATCTAGGATTTCCATTTCTAGTCTTAACCTCCCAACCATCCAACTCACCTTAAGCTAACTGACTCTATGCTAACCTAACTCAATCATAGATCAGCCTACTAGCTCCTAATATCCATAGGTAATATCCCATTTGGCCCAACCCACAGATCCAATCCCACCATCTCCAAAACCTCTTGACCCAAGTCCACCACACTGCCCTTGTCTTCAAACCTCATGGTCATATACCACTCCCACTTCATATACAACAATACCACTCTTAGACACACCATTACCAGCTCCACCTTTAACCCTAAAATCATGACCTTAGGGGCATCCATCCTAACCCAAGCGGGACAGAACAATGTTGAGAGACAAGCTAGAGGGTAACAATCCACCTTTGTCATTTTCCCTCAGATCAGCATATAAGAAGAAGAGAAAAAAAAAAAAAATAGAGGGAAGAAAAGTAATACCCACCAAAAACAGATAACAAAAACTTCCATTCATTTTCCAGAAGATGACCCCTTGGATCTTGGTTGGAAATTAAGCCCCCCCCCCCCCCCTCTCCAATGAGACCCATCATCTGGAATGTCCAAGATATTGGGAGGTCTTGGCGATCCGATTGTTGCAAAAATTTCTCCCACTTGGTTCACCCTGACTTGATTTTTATTATGGAGACAAAGACCAAGAAAGAGAAAACTTAGAAAATAGGTAGATGGGTCAAATTGTTTCAACTTTCACAATGGAACCAAAGGGACATCTAAAGGGCTGACTATAATCTGGAATCATAATCCAAAGAGTGATGCAGATTTCTATACTCAAAACAATTTGATTATCAGCATAGAGGTAATAGCTACAAACTCTAAGCCCCCCTCCCCCAACCGAACTTTTGTTTATGGGGTTCTTGTCAAGGAAAGGAGAAACTAGGTGTGGAATAAGATCGAATCCATCAATGACACAAGGGTTGGAGAATGGATTTTAGAGGGAGACTGTAATTCTTACATTGGTTAGCAAAAGAAATTAGAATGAACTTGCAAGGGTACAGATGAAGTAAAAAAAATTTGAAGTATGTTGGATTACTGCCACATGATTGATTTGGGTGCCAAAGGACATAGTTTCGCTTGAAATAACCATAAGAAGTGAAATAAATCAGGTTAGATAGAATGGTGGCAAATCATGAAAGGAGAGCATTGTATGATCAGGTGACATTCCATGTCAAAGCCACAATTTGACTGCCTTTCTCTAATCATAGATACCAATGGAAGAAAGACTTTAGGAACCCTTCCCGCCCCCCCCCCCCAAAAAAAAAGAACCCAACCCAATGTGGTGCTATCCAAGAAGCTGAGTCGAGAAAAGAAGATATCCTACAGAAGCAATAATCAATGGTTCAATGATTGAAGGAAGGAGAAAGAAACACAAAAGTATTTCCATTCTACCACTCTCTAGAAAAGAAGTAAAAATAGAACTAGCAAAACGAGATTACCAAAAGGGGAGGCTGATTGAGAAGAAGTCAGGATATATCAACTTATCAAACAGTTGCACATCACCATCTTCAATAGTGACGGAATACAAGAATCATCATTGGAAGGGGTTTTACAAGCTATGAAACCAAAAGTGATGGAGGAGGATAATGAAATTCTATGCATGATTCTAAAGGAGGTGGAAATTAAAAAAAATGCACATCAGGTAATGTATCCTCTCTATTCTCTAGGACCAGATAGATTGCCTCTAGCTATCTACCAAAATATTGGGACTTTGTAGGTGAAGACATGCAAATTTGAGAAGGATTTCTTTCCAAGGAGGAGGTTGCCTCAAAACTCCAGTACTACTTTTATCTATTTGATTCCCAAAGTAGAGCAACTAGAACAAGTGGACCACTTTAGGCCAACCAGCCTTTAAAATTGCCACTAAATTTGAAGCCAGTAGGCTGAAACTTATGTTGGAAGGAGTCATAAAAAATCCAATCAGCCTTTCATTTTGGGATGATATTTAAGTAGCTCATGAGACTTGCCATTATATAAAGAATGGGAAGAAAAGCAAAAAGAAGCTTATGGCTTTGAAGTTAGACATGAATAAAGCAAATGCTGGGTTATAGTGGTGATTTATTGGGGGACTGTTAGCTAAACTGGGTTTCAGTAAAAAGTGGGTTCATCTGGTGATGTTATGCATCTCCTTTGTATCATATAACATCCTAATTGATGCAGCAGCAAGAGGTAGCATGTCTCCCTCACGATGGATAAGGCAAGCGGCCTTTATCACTAGCCATATTTGTCATCTACTTGGAAGCTCTGAATACACTCATTCCCAAGGAGTATTAAGGTGAAATCCAAGCATTAAAATAAAAAATAGAGCCCTTTTGCTATCTCATCTCTTAATTGTTGATGACACTTCACTGTTCAGTAAAGTTTCTGTACAAGAAACACAATGTCTACAGGATTGGCTTGAAATCTATTGTATCAAACTCGCAAAGTCCTTCCTCATTTTAAGGCCAAACACACCTAGTAGGCTAAAGAGAAGATGCTCTTAGATTCTAAGGATCTCTTGGGATGACATTCCTAAAAGGCACCTTGGGCTTCCAATTCAGTTTGGAGCCTCAAAGCTAAACTAGTTTGGAGAGATCAATTAGAAAACCTGAAACAAAATTCAAGGATGGAAAGAGAATTTTCTCTCTTAAACTGGTAAGGAAACTCTCTTAAACTCCATGGCACTCTCAATGAGCAACATTACAACTAGTGACTTCAAATTACCTAAAGACCATCATGAAAATATTTGTGAGGCAATCAGACATAAACATGCATTGCATCGCTTAAGATAAACTATGGAAATCAAAGGAGAGAGGAGGCATAGGGTTTTGGGATTCTCTCACTCATAAAAAGCTCTTTTTGGAAAACTATCCTAGACATTGTGGAGTGAGCCTATCCCTTGGGGCTCAACATATGAAGATGAGCTACTACTTTGAATCAAACTTCTTAGATGCACATAAGGCAAGTATTTGGCTTGGAGAAGTGTCTTGGAAGTAAGAGATGTTGTTCAATCGGGATTCATATGGGGTGTAGGCAATGGGAAAATTCTTAGGATATGGACAAATAACTAGAATCCAAATAGCAAGAGTTTCAAAATATCTCATGCCCAAGTGGGGGAGTCACAACTGGAAAAGGGCCTCGGACCTTTTTGGATCCAATCAACATAACATGGAAATAGGAAGTCATGCTGATTAACTTTCATCTAGAGGATGCAGCAGCAACAAGAGACATTTGAAACAGATTCTTAAGATGGGGCCTAGTTAGAAATGGTAGCTACTTGGTGAAAATTGCCTACCATCACCTTAACAACATTAGAGGATGGAGTAGACTCTGTCACCGTCCACCTCAACCTCCATTAGCACCCAAGGCATCTCCAAGGGGTCTGGAAGAAGATATCAAACAACAATATAATGCCAAAAATCAGAAATTTCATGTGGAGAGCATGCTCCAATAGCATACCAGTAACAGAGAACCTCTTCAAGAGCTCCTCATTGACCCAAGCTACAAGTGGTGGGAACACAAATGAAATGGATGAGCATATTATATCTAATTGCCCCTTTGCTAGATCTGTTTATTTTGGGTTCCGATTGATTTTATCCCTCCTCCATACCCTGAAACCTCAAAAGTGATTAAAGAATTGTGTAATTTGGCACTAGCAGACAAGAAGCTACACAAGAAGTTGAAGGCTTGTGTTTTTCTCTGTTGGAACATACAGAAGGCTAGAAGTGACATGTTTTGACAATATATAAGGGAACCCAATTGAGATTTGTTGTGTGGCTAAAAGGGAGCTCACTAATACACAATATTTCAATAGAATCGCATGTAAACCAAAGCTACTAACACTTGACTCCTCTTATGGAGCTCCCCTAGAGATGGTTTCCTCAAGTTGAATGTTGATGCTACCCTAAATGAATGAAAAGGAGGTAGTGGTTTCATATTTAGCGACTCAAAAGGGAATCCAGTAGTCGCAATGTTGAAACCTAGTATACTCGATTCACCCTTTGAAGCTTGTGCAATACAGCCTATTTTACTTCACTATTGGGAAAATAACATCAGCTCTCCAGAATTGGAAAATGATGATTTAGAGTGGATTCAATGCATTTAGAACCAAAGCACTTCACCTCCTATGGAGATCATCCAAATTATTGAATATATATCACTGCCAAGCAATGTTTTCAGAGAGTAAGAGAGTCAAACAATAGTGGCTAACTCCTTTGTCTAGAAGAGCTAAGTTCATGGTCCCTGATATCTTGTTTTACTTCTTCTCTTTGGCTACCTTGTATTAGTAGCTTGGGTGTCTTGCACTGGTCTCACGCTAATAGATAGACTATTTCTCAAAAAAAAAAAAAACACATTTATCAGGAAGATGCTACAATCATTTCCGTCTTAAACATTTATTGGGAAGACCCAACACTAATGTGCCCTTAGTTTGATACTCTTACACACTTATTATAAAGACCTAAGACCATAGGGCATGCCTATTTTCCTTTGAATTACCTTATAAACATCAATCATAAAATTCACTTGGGCATGCAAGATCAACTTGTATAAAACACTGCAGGAACAAGGGTTTACTAGTTATCCAAAAGTCCAGAGTTGTGTAGAAGGTGTGGATCTATTTTCTGACTCCATTTATTGTAGTTCACGGTTCAAGTCGAGATCTGGGGTGAGACCTTAATGCATCTTAGTACAGCTAAGGTCCCAATAATCCCCCAAAGTCACACCATCAGGGAGAACAGTGACCACCTTACTCTTATAACAGTTGTAGGATCAATTGCACATCAGTAATCCAAAAGCCTAGACTTGTTGAGAAGCTCCAACTCTATCTTCTTACACACTAGCCAGTACACATTACGGTTTGGGCTAGGATTTGGGGCCAGACCTTCGGCCACCTTAGTGCAAGCAAGGTCCCAACAAGCATCATAACGTCGACCATTCATCATGCTTTACAATATGTATACATGACATTTTATGTCATATCATCATTCAATATAAGAATTAACTCAACATATCATCAAACTATATTCAAAATATTAGTTCATTATACCCTGCAATCATTTTAAGCATGACTTTAGTCATTCAAGATCCGATGATTTCCAATTCATATATCTACAGTATTTTTTATAGGAACTTAACTTGAACTTAATTTTGTTCCCTCATTAATAATAAATATACTCATTATTTTAGAATAAGCCCTACCTCAAGTTTAATTCTTTCCTTAGTTGAAGTCTCTAAATTACATTCCAAAATGATGTTATACAATAGTCTGAAAACACAATAAGAGAAGTTTTTTTCTATATTTTCAAGCCATTAATTATGTGCCAAGATTGACAGAAGTGGCCTATTAAACCATGACTTTACTTTTTAAAAATTAGAGTATTTGGGCTACTAATCGACTAGAGCACTAATCGACAATCACATTTTTTCACGATCAGTGCCTAGTTGATCACAAGATGGACCACCAAAATCCCAAATGCCATTTCCATGAAATATTTCTAAAGAAAAGTAGATCAATTTAGGGTTTGGTCTACAGTCCAAACTTTCAAATTCTTATGAAATTGATGATTTGAATCCCTAAAATTCAAAATCGCACACCACGGTAATGTTTGAATACGAATGCAAAAACGAATGAGAATCAAGAACTCTTACCTAATATTAAACCAGATCAATGAAACCACCCCAAACAGTTGCTGAACTTTAAATCGAATGTTTGTGATGAACAAAACCTAACATAAATAGCAATCCAAGATCATCAAAACAAATAATCTAATGATCCATCTGAAAACCAAATCAAAATCAAATAGATTGAACTTGTAATACCTCTAGTTGATAGTGTTGAACTCAAAAACTCCCATACATAGCCTTGATCTTCATCACATAATAAGGATCCATAAAAAGCTTGCCTGAATCTTCAAGATCTAGAATAGTTTCTTCGAAAACCTAACAACTTGCCTCTCCTCTATTCTTTGCTTTCCTAATTTTGTAAGGTGACAATAAATTCTTCTAAGTCATAAGGACATTAAATACCTAGTGGCATTATCGTAATATTCGAGACCTCTAGACGAAGTTCCCATTAAACCAATGTAAAGTGCGAAGCTAGACCTTTTGGCTACAAACAACTTTTCTTTCGAAATTAGACTACTAACCTTCCTACAATGACCTTACCTAATTTTCACTAAAGGATGAACCCAAGTCACTAATTAAACAAAAGCAAACCAAATGCAGCTAGGTCTTTTATATAAAGTCATTAATACAACTTATGTTGGTATTATTTATTCCGCACTCTGATATTCTTGTGTGATCCTTTTGAGATCCATTCCTTGATTGTTTATTAAATGAAATTTATACAATGATTATTCTTTGCTCTTGATTATACTACTGTGCTATGTGGGAGGATGATTGTTGAGAATTGATCTTCGGGATGTGAATCACACCTCCGGGTATTGCAGTTAAGGTACCGGCTGGGGGGATGTGGCACCAGCATTCTGCCACATACAATCCAATAATCATCTAAACTTCCTGGTTACTGAGGTAAAACTTGATTCTGATGGCATGGCACAGTCTTCATTCAAAATAAATATGTCCTAGGTCTTCCACATATATATCCAAGAATTAGAAATATAAGTTTGGCTCCAATGTTCTGAACTTGCTCTCATTGGTCTTATGCCCAAACAAAACCTAGGCTCAAAATTTTGGCCTTGAGAATGGCTAGAGCGGGATAAGGTTGGCCATATTAGGACTACAGCTGGCTCATGGTTGAGTACTGGCTAGGGCTAGTCCAGCCTGGCCTAGCCTGATCATACCACTTTTTTGGTTATTTTTGGTAAAAGTATGGGAATAGTATTAACTTACACATCGTTTTATTGTTTTATGGTTAGGGTAAATATAATGGTTAGGTCCAAGGTAAGGTTGTGGTAAGTGTTAATTTGACCTAGTGTAGCCTGAACCTAGAGGGTTAAGGTCTAAGTCAAGGTCAGGCTAGAGTTTTTGAAGTAGGGTCAGGGTGTTTTAGTTAAGAAGCTCAGCGTAACCCGACCCTATTGTAGCGCTTACAAGGAAGGATGGGTGCAAACTCTATTCAACCTTGGTCTCACAATTAGGGACTAAGATATCAGCTGAGGATATTAAGCCATTGGTGTTGCGTTTGTACTCGTAATTGTGAAATCTAGCACTAGCCTAACCCTAACCTTGACCCGGTAACCTGATGTTTGTAGGTCCGAAGACCCGAAGTGGAGGAAGAAGCCAACTGTGGGCCCTCTCAGTAGAAGACATGGTGTTTGACTCCGAACCCATGGACATTGATGATGGTGCTCCATACTTGGAAGTATTGTCAGTGTTTGATAATAAACTGCACCTTGAAGAAGGGGAGTTTAGTTGATGGACCTAATGCACTTCCAGACTTTATTTGAAGGTAATTCTTTGACCTAGACTATTCATTTGAGATGTAGGAAGAAGCCCATTTGAATTTGAGTTGATCTGGCCCTCCATTTCCCTATTCTAAGTTGTTGTCCTAGCTTGGTCGATTGCCTTGGTCGACTGGCCTAGTCGACCAAGCTAGTCAGCCAATTGATTATTAAATACAGGAAATGCTGATTTTTAGGTTATATTATGCCCTACTTAAGTGGACTTCGTAGTTAGGACCCTATTCTATTGCTAGCACCTCCTGAGAACGTGGGAAGACTCCTCTTAGGTCTCTCCTTGGTAGTGATCAAGTGTTCTTGCAATATTCCTTGTTTCTCATTCCCAAGATCATCTCCAAGGTATGTAATCTCTCATTCTCTCTCTAATCTACTCTTATCCCATCTTATTATTGCTGTTGGGACTATGAAGAAGGTGCTGCAACCTTGCAACCACCTCTTCTATTGTTTCCTTGCAATAGCATGAACCCCCATTTCTATTCTATCAATGCTATATTCCCTATACATGATTCTTAACCTTGCACTTCTATGATTTTCTTCATATCAACATGATTTCATCTCCTAAACTGATTTCTATAGCATACTAAGTCTGATTACATTTTAGTAGTTGTTTCTAATCTATTGCTCATCATTCTGTTGATTGAATCCTTGATTTCCCTTTGCATTGGCAAATTGATTTCATTGAAGAACACGATTTTAGCATTTAGAAGCTAGGGTTTCAAATTGGGGATTCTTGATTTGATCATTGTTATATGTCTAATCTTTACTAAATAGTCTTATTATACTGTTCCTAACATTCCTTTCAAATTTCGGAGTGATCCAAGTCCCGAAAGCTAGGTTTCGGATCAAAAATCCAAAATCTACCCCGTTATTGTTCAACTGGTCGACTGCTTGGTCGACTGGGTCAGTCAACCAAGCCAATCAGCCAGCTGAGTACAACTTTGTGTATTCGGCCATTTTGATCTGTTTGACCTCCAATTTGCTTGATTCTTCTTCCGATATTGCATCTATGATTGACTAGGGTTCAAGTACTAACCATGGGACCATTCTCCTTGATATCCGGACTATCTTCGATTCGAGTTAAGGTAAGGACGGTTGTTACCATAATTACATATACTACTTGAATCTTGTTTCTAATTTGGGAACTTCTTAGACTTACTTTCATTATTGTATTCTTAACATGGTATGACCGCTGTAAGTACCTCAAGTACAATAATGTTATACTTATGTATTCTTTTGTGATCATGAATATTCATTTTGTTAGTTACATGTGCGATTGATCATGTAATTGCATATCTTTCTATATGATGAAATATCATTTGTGTATGATATGATTGAATCGGGAATGTGATTGATTAAGTATGATTTGGGATTGGGGAATGTCCTTTTGACATTTCTGTCCTTGGACATCAGTGGGAATAGAATGGGATATTTCCTATGGTGCCCTTGGGCGCTTTCCTAGATTATTGGATGTCATGCATAGGGCTTGTCTAGCGGTGTTTGGCTAGGATGTCCTTGTTGTATTAGACTTGATTCGGAAGGTTATTGAGATCGAACGACCCGTGGTAGCAATGTGGATTTGTGGGTGCTAAAGATCGGTAACCAACCTGTGAGGGGACATGAATCACATTGTCGATACTTGTAAGATGCCATTTATTGGTAGAGTTGTAAATAGCTAGACTTGGGCTCACGAGCGCTCAAGACCGGTGAGTTATATCCATGAGAGGACATGAGAGCTTCCCATCTATTATTTGTGGATGACCAATAGGGTTGATGAGTCTGTAGTTCGAGTTTGTTGTAGCCATAGGATGCATGACTTTAGTGTGAAGGATACTGAACCGAGTTGGTTGGTGCCATAGGGGAAGTATCTAGATCTGACTTGATATGATTGAGTAGATGACTTGCATTGGACTAGGCTTTACCTTGATATGCACCAATACTTATACCAAAGGGTGATGTGAGAGAGTGATGACCGAAACCCCAGCCATGGATTGTCCCGACGAATGCAGGACCCATTACCAACCGGAGCCGAATGATTGGACTTTTCCCAAAGAAGTATGGTGCTATGACTTAAAGCATGTCTGCCTATAGAGACAGGCATACATAGAGTTAGATTCATACATGCGTCGTTTGTCTCATATCATATTGCATTATGCTATGTCTTGTATCATGTTATGTATGTTATTATGGAATAACTGCCTTGTTGAGTTCTTTTGAACTCACTCCTTTTGTGCAAATGTTTGTTAGACTATCCTGCCAGAATAGAAGAGCTTGGTGGCCCCTACTATGAGACGAATGTTGATGAATAATACTACCATCAAGGTGCTGGCGATCACGAAGATTACTCTGAAGATCCCTCGATGGATTATGCTGCATACCAGGATAGTCCCACCCTGGTATTTTGTATAAGACCGAAGAAACACTAGTTTTTAGATGTTTATCCCTTTATTTCCCTCTTTTGAGAATTGGATTGTAGTCTTAATATATTTGAACTACTTTTCTGCTGTGATTTGGGGAATGATTTTCTCCACATACTCTTAACTTATGATTTTCATAGCTAGTATCATTAAAATTCCGCACTCTGATTATATTGTCTCTCTTATTCATATCTTGATCTCATTAGTTACATGATATTATATTGAGTTTATCTTGTTCATGATTATGTTATTGTATATGTGGGAGGTTGGTTCCTTGATACTTAATCCTTGGGGCTATGGATCACACACCCGGGTATGCCAGGTAAGGTATCGGCTGGGTGGATGTGACAGAGTGGTATCAGAGCCCCAAGTTCAAGGGAACCCTGAATACAAAAAACAATAACGGAACATTCCTGAGTCATAGATCCAAAGGTGACTCAAGTATTCTTACATGTGAATAATAGGACACTTAGACTAGAAACTAAATTAATGAAGTATAATATGTTTGTTGGATAATACACAATAATTATGACTTAACAAACATCACTTAATACAATAAAAGGAAAGTGTATAATACACAATAATAAAGTGAAACAAAAGTGAACTTCATTAAGATTAAGAAAGTTTTACAACAAGTTACATCTGAAAAGCATAAAATGAAATCCTAGTACAATCTATCTATCTAGGAGACCGTCTCTAATCTCTGAGTGCCCTAACATCATCTGAAATCTAAGTTAGCTGAGACTGCATCTGCTCTTGTCTCGACTCCATCTGTACCCGTCTCAATTCCATCCTCTCATGCATACCAAACATCTGCTCCTGCCTAAGCTCCACCCTCTCCAGCATGGAAGTCATGGAAAGCATATGAGCATACAAATCTGGTGTCTCAGGGGCTACATGTGACAGACCTCCGACCTCAAACTGTGACGATGGCAGAATCCCATGATCATCTGGACCAGCCTCGTGCATCTCAATCTCATCCCCAGTCTGATCATCTGTATTTGGACCAGCATATCCCTCATCCACTGGGACATCCTCATCCTCGTACTTTGACTCATCCTCATCCTCTGGACCCGGTGATCTCACAGCATCATCTAGCTGCATCAGCCCGATGGTCCTAGCTCCGATGGGATAACCCATATCTCTAGTAGCAGTCACCTCTGTGTCATTTAGTCTCACCCCAAAGTGTCTAAAGATGAGCATTAGTAGTCGCCTGAAACAAAGATTCCTAGTACTTAGATGCTCAACAATCTCGATCATGGCGTTCTGGATGATGAAAGCCAAATCTATCTCAAACCCCATGTAGATTGAATAAATGACTAAGGCATCCATCACTGACACCTTATGGTGATGTTCAGCCTTAGGAATGATATTTCGACCCACGATCTGGCCGATAACCCTAGCCGAAGGAATCATCCTACCACTGATCTGTGGACGGTAGCAGCAATCATCATCCCAAAGTGTAGCACAGATCTCATGAAGCTCATATGGGATAAGATGTCTGTCTAGCGCCGCACTCTCTGGTATCCATACACAGGCATGTGGGTAGAAAGGTACCCCAAAGATCTCTGCAAGTGTATGTGTAGTGAATTTGATCCCTGTCCCTCTGACCTGATTCTCTACAACCAACTGAAGAAAATCCGCTCCTAAGCCTTCCTCAAATGATGTCAGATTGCTATAGAGCAGCCTCACTAACTCTGGGTACACCGGTAGATCCTCCGTGAACAAGTGTGTCAATTGCATAGTATCAAACCTCTGCCTGATCCTGAATGTCCTCAGCTCTCGCAGTCGTAGTAATATCCCGTACTCGATATGGCAGTGCCCAAAGTACACCTTATATAAAAACTCCGCCTATGGTGTAACGAAGCAGTGTCGATCGATAACCTTAGCCCGTGACTGTAGTGGTATTCTGCCCCTGCCTCTGCCTCCTCTCGCACCAATCTATCGTCCCCTAGGTGGCATAGTGTCTATATCTGTAGAGAAGATGAAAGAAGTCGAATGTCAGAGATATTACCAAAAAATTCAGCAAGAAGGGCATTTTTGTAATTTTTCGGATATTTTCGATTTCGGCGGAATTTCAATTTGAACATACTAGCATGTGCATAATACTTGGACTAGCATGCTATGAAGTTTATTTGAAGAAAATCCATAAAAATCTCAGTCTAAAGTAAAAGATTCAGCAAAGTAGAAAAGAGGGATTTTTGCATTTAGGTCAAAATTGGATTTTTGAAAATTTTGAAATTGATTGAAACGAATTGCATGAGTACACCTAGCATATCATTTCTAGCATGTAGCAACTGATTTGGTGTTAAAATTCCTAGCGGTTTGAGAGTAATCGAATTTTTACTAAATTGGGGATTTTCGGTTGCGTTAGCGATAGCAAAAGCTTGTTTGTGTTTGTACTTGATGTTTAAGTTTTGTTTTTGCAAGAAAACTATGGGAATTTGTTGCTAAGCATGCATAAACATGTTTCTAACCTATAACAACAAGTATAACATGGTTTTTCAAGAAATCTAAATGAAGAACACAACTTGAGAAGAAGATGAATTGTGTTTACCTTGTGTTGATGATCAATGTGTGTTGTGTAGTTGTTGTTGAAGCTCTAAACAACTTGGAATCACTTTGAAAACCCGGGCAAGATTGTTCTGCAGAGCCCTCTCTCAAAAGAAATGAGTTAGAAATGATTTTTGAAGTGGGAAATGTGATTTAAAACCCAATTTTCTTGTGCAGCAGTAGCTTGGTCGACTGACCAGTCGAACAATTGATGGATGAAGGCTAAAGGCTGGTTTTTGGTTGGAATTTTGGATTTTTGGCCAATGTGTGATTGATTGCTTACTATATTCATGATTCTAAGCATGATTTAAGCATTGTAATCATATGGTCAAGTGGTTGTTGACGAATCTTTGATTTTCAGTGTTGTTATCTTTCGGTTTTGTAGAATGATTGTCTTAAGGAATCGCATCGTTGGTTCTGGAAGCTCTAGGAATGAAGAAGTACCCGCTAGTGGTTCTGACTAGCAGACTCAAGAGAATAGTCATACCACCAATGACATTCCCAATGCCCTGAACATTGGAAGTTTTTGAGACATTGCCAATGTCATGAGTAACATGATGCAGCAGCTGGCAAACCAATTCAACCAGATGATGACGGGTTTCATGACCTTTCACAATGAGACTCACACTGGAGTGAATGGGAGCTCTAATGCCGCAGTCCCGAATGCAGATGGGTTTGCTGGAACTCCCCATACCCGACTAATGGAGAATTTCTTAAAGCTACAAGTGCCTTCTTTCTCTGGTGTCTCGAAGGATGCTCTGTTCCCAAATAAATGGTTGTAGAATTAGAGAAAGCCTTCCGAAATTTGCAATGTTTTGATGTTCAAAAAGTTTTGTTTTCTGAGCAGAAGCTTTAGCACGAAGCCGATGCATGGTGGATTTCCACCCGGCCTATTCTTGAGAATTTGCATGCTGGCGTTGTCTCTTGGGAATTGTTCAAGGAAGCTTTTTGTAAGAACTATTTCCCCGAAGCGGTAAAGGATGCCAAGGAAGCCGAGTTCATGGCTCTTGTGCAGGGATCTATGTCTGTGCTGGACTATCAGCAAAATTTGAAGAACTCTTTTTCTTTGCCCCTGATTCCATCAAGCCAGATAATGTTAAGGCAAAGAAGTTCTTTAAAGGCTTGCAGCCGGCAATCAAGACATATCTCACTATGCTCCCTCTTGAGAGCTATGCTCAAGTTGTTCAGAACTCAAAGAAGCTAGAGGAAACAGAGAAAGAGAGTGCCCGTGTTCAGAGGCCTTGGAAGCCAAGGAACCGTGGTTTTGTTGACCGTGTTGAGCGACGATTTGTTAGACCTACACCATACCCTACTCCTGCCTTTCAGCCAAGGAGTGCAGGTTAGAGTTCTAGTTTTGCTCATGCGGGTCAGCATAGTCAGTTTGGTGGAGTTAGACCTGGAATGAATGTTAAATCTTCTCGGCCTGGAATTGTGAATCCTATACCCGTGGTTCAGAAGCCTCTGGTAGTAGCTGCTCCAGTTGGATCAAGGGACCTTGCCTATTTTTACTGTAAGCAGACTGGACACTTTGCTCGCAATTACCCTAAGTGGCCGGTTCAACTGTTCGCCCCTGTAGTAAAGAGTACTCCTGGCCCTCCTTCTGGTAGAGTATTCAGTATGTTTGGTACTGAACAAAAGGTGAACCATGATGTGGTAACAGGTACATTGTTAGTCACTTCTATACTTGCATTTGTTTTATTTGATACGGGTGCATCTCATTTGTTCATTTCATTTGCATTTGTTAAGAAGACTAACCTAACACCCAAGAACCTATCTAGTTGTTTGATGATTAGTACTCTTGTTGGATCTGTTGTGAAACTGGATAAAGTGTTAGAAGATTGTCCTGTTTTGATTTGTGAAAAGAACCTGAAGGCGAATTTAGTACTTTTTGACATGAAGGACTTTGATCTGATTTTGGGTATTGATTGGCTGACATCCCATAATGCGGTAATTTTGTGTTCCTTGGAAAGAATTCAGTTTCAGATGTGTGGGAATTCAGTTTTTGAATTTCAAGGTGAGAAGGGAAGAATTAGTAACAAGACTTTGACAGCATTAATGCAAGTTTGTGCATTAGTGGAAGGTGCTTCACCTGGAAGCAAGGTTAAGGAAGAGAAGAAGCTTGAAGAAGTCGAAGGTGTTAGTGACTTTGCGGACGTTTTCCCAGATGATCTGTTAGGACTACCCCCTAATAGAGATGTTGAGTTTTCTATTGATTTGACTCCAGGAGCTGCTCCGGTATCTAAAGCTTCGTATAGAATGGCACCTACCGAATTGGAAGAACTACAAGCATAGCTAAATGAGCTCTTAGTTAGAGGTTTTATATAGCCTAGTGAATCACCTTGGGGAACTCCGGTTTTGTTTGTGATGAAGAAGGACGGTAGCATGCGTCTATGCATTGATTACTGGGAGTTGAACAAGTTGACCATCAAGAATAGATATCCGCTGCCCAGGATTGATAATCTCTTCAATCAGTTGAAAGGTGCAGTCGTGTTCTCGAAGATTGATTTATGGTCTAGATATCATCAGTTGAAAGTGAAGTCAAGTGATATTTTCAAGACAGCTTTTAGAACAAGATATAGTCATTTTGAGTTTAGAGTTATGCCTTTTGGTTTAATTAATGCTTCTGCTGTGTTCATGGATCTCATGAACTGAGTATTTAATGATGTGCTTGACAAGTTTGTGATCGTCTTCATTGATGACATCTTGATCTACTCGAAGAGTGAAGAAGAGCATGTGAAACATCTAAATTTCACGTTGCAAAGGTTGAGAGAAAAGAAGCTCTATGCTAAGTTTAGCAAGTGTGACTTTTGGCTCTCAAGAAGAGTATTTCTCGGCCATGTGGTTTCTACCGAAGGTATTCATTTTGATCCTGAGAAGGTACAAGCTATCATACCCCACCCGCCGGTCTCGGTTACCCGCCCGACAACCCGTGGGAGTGATCCATCACAGGATCCACGGTTTTAGTCTATCAACAATAATAAATACAAATATAGACAATCAAGAGCAATAAATGTTCAATAAATGAATTAAAGAATTACAGAAGTCCAAATACTCCAATAACAATAATAAATGAAAGAATAATGAATAAAATGAATACGAGTTCAGCGGAAGCAATCAAAAGAATTATATCAATTTCTTTCCAGTTTCCTTTTCTAAGGTTAAATAGGGTGTCCTCCAGTTCTTCTCCATTTGCTGAGCGAACTATCTAACCACTTTTCTTCTCTGACCATCAATAGGTGCGATAAGCGCACTACATGCACCGGCAGGAGCTCCCGCACAGACTATCTCCATTTTCCACTGCCGGTGCCACATCCTCTTCATACGGGATGGTTCCTTCATAGGAAACCAGTCCATCTTCCGGTACAATTCCTTCTTCTGTGCAGGCTAATAAATATATACAAAATAAAGGAGTGAGTTCTAGAGAACTCAGTAAGAACAATTACAATTCCCATCAATTATCCAACAAGGCATAAATGCATAACATGAATGAGTGCAAAGTATGGATGATACTATGATTTCTAACTATGCAGGTCTCTAACAACTGACATGCTTTAAGATATACACCAGCTCTCCTCTGGGTAAGTCTAGTCACTCTAATCCGACAAGGACTGGTTACCTCTGTAGGGATTCTGGGCAAAAAGGGAAAGTCCACACCTGACTCACAAACCATGGCTGGGGTTAAGTCAACACTCTCTTACCACGACCATTGGTAATGAGTGCTGGTGCATGTCGGGGTTTCTAATCCAATGCAAGGTCATACTGGTAACATGTCTACATGAAGTCCAAATACATCCCCTATGGCAACAACCAAGTCGGTTCAGTATCCTTCGCAACCTAGGAATGAGAATCCTCATGGACTGGCTACTGCTGTTGGACTCCACTCCTTAACCCTATGGTCATCCACATATTATTTGGGCGGATGATCTCATGACTCCTCACGACACCCAGTCCGTTCCTTGGACGTCCATGAGTCCAACCCTAAAATATGCAACCTTACCATTTATATGACTAACAGTGGACCAACGTCACCTCATTGTCATCACGGGTCATTCGGTTTCAATTCCCCTACCGAAAGGGTAGTAGCATGTGGGGTACCTAGCCATGCAAATTCTAGACTCTACCTAAGAATGTCATCAAACAGTCATGACAGTGCTGGAGACATCAACAGGCATGTGTCCCATTCCACAACCTTCTGATATCCCAAGTTAAGATATCCCAAAGGAATACCTCATCCATTAGAACCTCACACAATGTATCATCAGTATATTACAATCATAACCAACAAAGTATATATGTAAACAAGACAAATAGTAGTAATATAACAAGATTAATATATAAGACATGACTACAGCAGCATATATAAAGCTAACAGACACTGGACTAGCATGTTCAAGTCTATTCATAAGATAGGATTGAATGTCCTTACCTGCATATAAGTAAACTGTCCGTAAAAAGAGATCCGTAAACTATTACAAGACTTTCTCTTCAAATAGAGAATACCTAAACACAGGGTTACAATAATATATAAGTTAATTGAATCAAGGTGGATCAAAACCAAAAGTCATTCGGTGACTGTTTACCAGCCGGTCGCTAATGCCGGTCGCTTAGGTTGAGTGACCGCCACTAGTGACCGCCCAAAAAACAGAGAGTTTCAATCCGAAACTCAGGCTTCTGATCACTCGTTTTCAATCCGGAATTCGAGTGATCATGACCTAAATCTCGAATCTAACACTCCTAAAGCCAGAGGGTGAAGGAATCCTAACAATTACCATCATTGGATTACCCAGAACTCTCCCCTTGACTGGATTATCCTTTTCACGAAAGCAGGGTTTCGTTTTCGGATGAATCACTCAAGAAGATTGGAAAGAGAGTCACAATTGAATCAAAAGGGTAACCACAATGATGAGGGGATGGGTTAACACGAAATTAAAAGACAAAGGAGATAAAGGATGAAGGGTGAATCCATTACCTCACTTCAGAATACCAGAAACAGGGAAGGACTGATCTCCAGATCACTGCCAGCACTTCAGATCCACTTTCGGCACTTCCCCGCAGCCGGCCGACCTCCAAAAATGGTAACCATGAATAAAATATTCATGAGTGGGACGAGGGTTACCTTTTATAGAAGTCAGGGGGCAAAATAGGGCAAAACCCCGAAAACAGACCGGGTGGTCGCTCCAGGCGGTTGCTTGGTTTGATCGACCGCCACTAGCAACTGCCCCCATGTAATTTGCCATACAAGGGTGCTTTTGCTAGGGGGTTGATATCCAAGTACATCCTAGCCCTAAAGAAGAGATGGGGGAGATCTTACCTTCATTTTGGACATCCCCGAACAACACTTGTCTTCCAGAAGACCAACTACCAAGCTAGGCAGGCTCTTCAGACAGAGGATCCAGATCCATGGGTTCAGGGTATGGATCATGGACTTCTATCCGAACACTCCACAAACTTACCCGACTAGACCTTCGGGTTCTCGGACCTGCAATACGGATCTCGGGTTAGAAATACGGGGTTGTTACACAAGCCAGTTGCCAATTGGGAAAGACCGAAGACCGTGACGGAAATAAGAAGTTTCCTAGGATTGGCAGGATACTACAGAAGATTTATTGAGAACTTTCCTAGGTTGGCTGCCCCTATGACTAAGCTAACTAGAAAAGAAGAGAAGTTTGAAGAGAAGTTTGTGTGGACCAAAGCGTGTGAGAAGAATTTCCAAGAGTTGAAAGTTAGATTGACAAGTGCCCTAGTTTTGACTATACCTGATAGTTCCGATGGTTTAATAGTCTATAATGATGCTTCAAAGATTGGTTTGGGTTACGTTCTTATGCAAAATGGTAAGGTGGTGGCCTACGCTTCTCGGCAATTAAAGAATTATGAGCAGAACTACCCCACTCATGATTTAGAACTTGCCGCTGTTGTCTTTGCTTTGAAGATTTGGAGACATTACCTATATGGTGAGAAAATCGTTGTTTTCACAGATCATAAAAGTTTGAAATACTTCTTTATCCAAAAGGAGTTGAACATGAGACAAAGAAGATGGTTAGAATTGGTCTCTGATTATGACTATGACATTCAGTATCACCCTGGTAAGGCGAATGTGGTTGCTGATGCTTTTAGCAGAAAAAGTCAGAAGAAAGTGTTGGACTTGAATGCCTTGAGTCATTCATTGTTGTTTACAATTTTAGAACTTGGTTTGGAAATTGTTCCTGAAGGTTTAGATTTTGTTCTTTCTGCCATGTCAGCAAGATCCACCCTTAGAGACAGAATTGTTGCTCTACAAAGTTCTGATTGGGAATTGAAGGAAAAGATTGAGAAGATTGCTTTGAATCCTGAGTTGGACCTTGATTTTGGTATGTCTATGGATGGTGCTTTATTTTTTAGAGGTAGACTTTGTGTGCTGGCTATTGAAGAAATTAAGAAGGAAATATTGAAGGAAGCACACCAGTCTATTTTCACAGTACACCCTAGAAGTACCAAGACGTACAAGGATTTAAGGGGACATTTTTGGTGGATTGGTTTGAAAGCCAATGTGGAAGATTTTGTAGCCAAGTGTGAGACTTGTCAACGTGTGAAGGCTGTTTGTCAACCTCCATCTGGATTACTTTAGCCCCTTCCTGTTCCTAGTTGGAAGTGGGAAGATATTTATGGACTTCGTGACTAGCTTGCCCCGGACAAGTAAAGGCAATGATACGGTATGGGTAATCGTTGATAGGTTGACCAAATCAGCCCATTTCATTCCTATGAAGATCACTCATACCTTGGATAAGCTAGCTAGGCTTTATGTGGACAATGTGGTGCGTCTGCTCGGAATGCTAGTAAGTATTGTTTCTGATCGTGATCCTAGGTTCACCTCAAGGTTTTGGAATAGTTTGCAAAAAGCCTTGGGAACCGAATTGAATCTGAATACAGCTCATCATCCACAGTCTGATGGACAATCCAAGCGGACAATTCAAATTTTGGAAGACATGCTTAGATCGTGTGTTGTGGATATGGGTGGCAATTGGGATGGACACTTAGTTTTGGTTGAGTTTTTCTATAACAACAGTTATGAAGCGACAATAGGCACGGCTCCATTCAAGGCTTTGTATGGTAACACTTGTAGAACACCCTTGTATTGGACTGAGACCGGTGAAAGAAAGGTCTTGGGTCCAGAAATGATTGAAGCTACAAGTGCGATGGTTGATATGATTAGGGAAAGGATTTAAGTCTGCTTAGTTTAGACAGAAATCCTATGCGGATAAGAGAAGGACCGATTTGGAATTTCAAATTGAAGAGAAAGTTTTCTTAAAAGTATCACCTATGAAGGGGGTGATTAGATTCAATGTGAGAGGAAAGTTTAGCTCTCGCTTCATTAGACCTTATAAGATTCTTGAAACGGTTGGACCCGTCGCATATCATATGGCCTTACCCCCATCTCTTGCTGGAGTTCATAATGTGTTTCAAGTGTCGATGCTTCGAAAGTACATAGAGTGTGACATCCAGCCCAAATCTAGCCCGGAAACCCAATCTATTTTGGGTGAAGTAGGGTTTGTTTAATGTTGACTTTGAAGTTGGACCGCGATTTCAGTTTTACTGTCTTTGAAAATCTTAGGAAGCCATGTCAGACCTTTCCCTTAGGATTGATCCAATGTCCCAAAATGAGGAAGATGTCTTTGTGGGCCATCTCAGTAGAAGATATGGTGTTTGACCCAAAACCTATGAATATTGATGATGGTGTTTCCTTATGTAAACCTTATTTGATTTGGAGTTGAACTACTCATTTGTGAAGAAGAACTTGGTTGATGGACCTAAAGCCTAGTTGGACCTGGTTTGAAGACATCCCTCCATACTAGGTAAGTAGTATGATGTGTTGAAAGAAGTCCATCCAAAAATATGGAAGTTAGGCCCATTAAATCCCTATTTTTGAACAAGCTGTCCAGGCAGGGGCATTTTCGTAATTTTCTGTTTTGAAGGTTTTTACAAGCTTTATTTCTTTGAAATTCGTGTTTAGCTATCCCACTATGTTTCTAAACCTCTTGATGGCGTGGGAAGGACCTTAGAACTTCCTCTTTGGCAACCAATCAACCAATAGGGTCAGTTTGGTCAGTTTGGTGAAATCCTAGTAATTCTTGAACTCTTTGTGCTATTTAAAAGGGAGAACTCCATGTTTTTCACTCTCAATCTATTCTAAGCCTTGGGAGAACGTGGGAAAAGCCCTAGAACCTCTCCTTAGAAGCCAAGGAAGATCCTCAAGCATATGTTCTGATTTTTTATCGGTTTCTCTTCTAAAAGGTTGTTATTCAATTCGTTTCTTCTTTAATGAATTCTTTCTTCTCTACTTCTGATCTTCTAATCATGAGAGGGGTATTACACTACTATGATGACCTCTTCTCTAATTCTTTTAGCCCTAGAGTGAATCCCCCAATTCACTCTATGTTCTTGAAGCCATATGGCGATGATTCTTGAATTTGACTCCACCAATGATCTTGATGATACTTTCCCTGAATTTTTCTACCTATCTTTATGATTGTGGGGAAGGTCTCATACTTTTACCATGACGTTCCCTTGTGTCCTCATGATTGAGGAGTTGATCCTTGATATTCCTTGGACCATTGGAAGCCAAAAGGGAGAGATTTTGAGGGGAAATTCTTGGGTAACCCTCATGAGAGGGTAACCAATTGGGAACCCTTTTATTTCTATTAATTCATTGGACCCTCCCCAAAACCTTTCTTGATTGTAAATTCTTTGCCCTAAGGGTGAATCTTTATTCTCCCTAGTCTTTCCGTGGGATACACGGATCCTTGTTAGTAAATCCCTAATTGTATGATTAGAATTTCTTTCCTTTCACTTTAATTGTGAACCTTATTTTCTCTCATTGGTAGACCCTTCCTAATGCCATTCTTGAATTTGAAATACTAATGAGATATTCCTTTATCTATCTTGGGTTGTTTTTGTGTGAGTTAATTATGGGTAACTCTCATGAGAGGTAACCTTATATGAAACCCTAATGTTCTTTTATCTGTTGGAAACTCCCCAACACCTTTTTAGATTGTGCAAGTTTCTCTTTCCCTAGGGTGAATCTTGATTCCCCCTAGCCTTTCCATGAGAGCCATAGGTTATGTATGATGAAATCCTAACCCCTTTGTTATAGACCTATTGAGATTGATTTTCAGACTAAGATCTCCCCCATATCTTCATTTGGGTTAGGTTGTACTTGGTCTTCAACCCCATGAGCAAAGCACCCTTGTATAACAATATACATGGGGGCGGTTGCTAGTGGCGGTCAATTGAACCAAGCGACCGCCTGGAGCGACCGCCCGGTCTATTTTCGGGGTTTTGCCCCTGACTTCTATAAAAGGTAACCCTCGCCTCTTTTGCGAATATTTTATTCGTGGTTGTTATGTTTGGAAGTTAGACGGCTATGGAAACGTGTGGGATTTAGGTCTAAAGTGCTGTTAATGTTATGGAACCTTTTCTCTTCTATTCTTGGTGATTCTGGTTAAGGTAATGAATCTCCATCTGCAATTCTCTTCTTTTTAACCTCTAAATTATATGAACACATCCCCTTTTTGTTAGTGGTTGCCCAATTGATTTGTTGTACTCCCTTTCCAATGTTCTTGATGAGATCCTGTCCAGAAACGAATCCCTGTATTTGTTAATGGATAGATCCAGTCAAGAGGAGAGTTTCTGGGTAATCCATTTTTGATGATTGTTAGTTTTCTCTTCACCTATTGTCTTTAGGAGTGTTAGATTCGAGACTTAGGCCATGATCACTCAAAATCCGGATTGAAAACGGATTATCAGAAGCCTGAGTTTAGGATTGAAACTCTCTGTTTTTGGGGCGGTCGCTAGTGGCGGTCGCTCAACCTAAGCGACCGGCTCAGCTGTCCTCCTTCATTGTTATGTTTGTAGGTCCGAAGACCCGAAGTGGTGGTAGGAGGGACTTATGGGCCCTACTAGTTGATGACGTAATGTCGGGATTCCGGTTTATGGACATTGATGATGTTGCTCCTTCCTTGAGCACATTACCGGTGTTAAGTTAGAATCTGCGCTGATGAAGAGCGAGGCAGTTGAAATAGAAAACGGACTCCTGTGCATAATCCGAAGGTACTCCCTAAAACTAGACCTCTTGAGTGAACTGTAGGAGAAAACCCCATGCAATTTGACCTTGTATACCCTCCAAGTCCGCACCTAAAGTTGCTGAACTATTCTGTAAAATTCTGCAGAGATTGTTTTGGTCGATACTATTGGTCGATACCATCGACCAAAGGTATCAACCAACAAGTCTGATGAGCCAGATTTAAAGATTCTTGGAATATTCTTTTTTATTTTTTTTTTCCGGCGGGGGCCCTTTTTTTTTGTTTTTTTTTTATGGGGGCGTGGGGGGGCCCCCCGGGAACCCCCCCTTGGTGGTGGTTGGCCCTTTTTTTTTTTTATTTTTTCCCAACCATTTTTTCTTTTTTTTTTGTGGGGGGGCGGGGGGGGGGGGGGTGAAATGATCCGTGAGAGGGACGTGAGAGCTTCCCGTTTACCATTTGTGGATGACCAATAGGGTTGATGAGTCTGGTGAGTAATATCCGTGACTCTAGTGTGAAGGATACCGGAAAGGATCCCGAGAGGGGAGGAATGGAAGTATCTGGAACTGGCATGATATGATTAAGTAGATGACTTGCATTGGGCTAGGCTATACCTTGACATGCGCCAATACTTAGACCAAACGGTGATGTGAGAGAGCGGTGACTGAAACCCCCAACCATGGATTTGTCCGAGAGGGATGCAGGACCCAATTCCCCCCGGTGATGAGTGACTGAGACTACCTAAAGAAGTATGGTGCTATGACTTAAAGCATGTCTACCATAGATGACCAGCATACTTAGAATAAAATCATATTGCATTATATGCCTCATATCATCTGCATCATTTTATGATTATCTTGTGGTTTATGTGTGGTGGAATAACTTCCTTGCTGAGTTCTCTTGAACTCATTCCTTTTCTGTTTCAATATTTTGTTAGGCTATTCTACAGGTGATTACTCTGATGGCACCCTCCCTAAGGCGGACCCGGATACCTCATACTACCATCCGGAGGCTGGCTACGTTGAAGACTTCGGTGACCATACCGAAGAACATCACCAGGCGTACCGGGGTTAGCCCCGGAGTTGTATGGGAGCAGTCATGTTGGGTCTCCATGGTCCTCAACTTTGAAGAAGATATATTTATTGTGGAGGAGACTTATGAGTAGTTACCTCCTCTTTTATGACAGTATACTTAGAAGAATTGTAATAACTTTAACTTACCTTTATAACTTGAGACTTGTACTTAACTAAATTTTGACCTCACTTCCGTTTGGTGAAGGAGTGGATTTCGCCCACTGCCTTCTTAATTTATCTGATTTGATATTTATTTCCGCACTCTGATTATGTCTGATATCTTATTTCTGAATTCCATGATCATTCATTGTTAGTTTATGATTATTATCTGTTCATGATTGTATTATCGTCGATGTGGATTATGTGGTCCCTGAACTGTGGATCTTCGGGGCTGTGGATCACATCCCATGTATGCCAGATAGGGTACCGGCTGGGTGGATGTGACAAGTGTAGTTGTGATGGAAGGGGTATTCCATTGGGATATCTTGGCTAGAGATATCAGAGGGCTGTGGTATGGGACACATGCTCACTGATGCCTCTAGCACTATCATGATTACTTGATGACATACTTAGGAGAGTCTAGAATTTCATGGCTAGGTACCCCACATGCTATTACCCTTTCGGCAGGGGAATTGAAGCCGGGTGACCCGTGACAATGGTGACTTGACTATGTTTCATCCTACAGCGGTAACCAGTCCGTGCGGAGACTCAGTGGTCCACTGTTGGTCATGTAATGGTAGGGTTGCATATGTTAGGGTTGGGCTCATGGACGTCCAAGGAGCGGACCGGGTGTCGCGAGGAGTCATGAGAGCATCCTCCCCAATAATATGTGGATGACCATAGGGTTAAGGAGTGGAGTCCAATAGCGGTAGCCAGTCCGTGAGGGTTCTCACTCCTAGGTTGCGAAGGATACTGAACCGAGTTGGTTGGTGCCATAGGGGAAGTATCTGGACTCCATATAGTATGTTACCATTATGACTTGCATTGGATTAGAAACCCCGACATGCGCCAGTACTCATTGCCAATGGTCGTGGTGAGAGAGTGTTGACTTAACCCCCAGCCATGGTTTGAGAGCTAGGTGTGGACTTACCCCTTTGCTCAGTATCCCTACAGAGGTAACAAGTCCTTGCCGGATCAGAGTGACTAGACCTACCCAGATGAGGGCTGGTGTATATCTTAAAGCATGTCAGCTAATAGAGACTTGCATAGTTAGATCTTAGTAGCATTCATATTTCTGCATACCATCCATATCATTTTATCTGTGCATTCGTGGATTGTATTGACATATATATGAGAATTGCTTGTTCCTTACTAAGTTCGTTAGAGCTCATTCCTTTCATTGTATGTATTATATAAACTGTACAGATAGTTGCACAATGTTAGAAGTTGGAGATGATTCGTATGAAAGAGCCTTCTCATGTGAAGCTGACGTGGCATAGACAATGGTACATGAACTTGCAGAGCATGAAGCCTCCTGAGGATGCTTGTGTGCACTTTTAGCACCATTGATGGCCGACGGAGGTAGATTGCCAGGATTTTGATGATCGTATGGAGAAAGATTGGAGGACATCTTTACTTGCTAATTTAGAAAACTAGTTTTTAGATTTAGAAAAGAAAAACAGAGAGAAGATTATTTAGTTATTTATTTTGCTTCCGTTGAACTCGATATTACATTTGATTCTTGATTCTTTCCTTTGATTATTTCTTGGATATTTATCGGAGTATTTGGACTCCTGTAACCTTTTTATTAATTATTGCTCTATTCTTGCTCTTGATTATCTGTATTTGTATTTATTATTGTTGATAGATTAAAACCGTGGATCTTGTGATGGTTCGCACCCACGGGTTGTCGGGCGGGTAACCGGGCCCGGCAGGCAGGGTGTGACATAGAGAATCCGGAACACATACTAAACAAGCACCCTGAAGGACTTAGTGCTGATCTTTCCTATGATGAAGAGCCAACCGAAATCCTAGACAAGAAGGACGACAGTTACGGAATCGTACCATTACTTTGGTAAAGATTCAGTGGAAGAATCGCACCCCCGAAGAAGCTTCATGGGAGAAGGAAGAAGACATGAAGGAGAAGTTTCCTCATCTTTTCGGAAACTCAGGTACGCTTTCAATTTCGAGGACGAAATTTCTTTTAAGGGGGGAAGAATGTGAAATCCAGCTCTAGCCTTGTGAAATCCCACCTAACCCTAACCATGTTGTTGTACCAAATGCATACATACCATATACATTGTTCGATTTATTCTTTTTGGTATGAGTTGCCTAGTTTCGTTTGGTAGAAGTTTACCCCGAAGCTGATCTATTTCCTCTACGATTTCTTCTTATGCCTTCCATTCCTTTTGATAGGAGAGTGATCTTAAATCATTCCCATGACTGATCCTTCTATCCCTGTTGTTCTATAGTGGATCTCCATACACTCTATAACCTTGTGAATTCTCCACATGATGATTTCGAAGAGAAATCAAGTGTGATCTTCATGATTTCCCTTCTAATTGTTTCTGATTTCAAAGCATGTTAGATTTACTCCTTTGTTTTTATTACAAAAGACTTATTGTTATTTGTTTTCCTAAGATTTTGGGAGAAGGAAGTCAAGATAAAAGCGATATATCTCCATCTCTTTGGAAGCCAAGTACTCTCCCAATTTCGAGGACAAAATTATTTTAAGCGGGGGAGAATGTGAAATCCAGCCCTAATCCTAGCCTAGACACCCTGTTTGTTTTGGGATAAAGAAGTGACTTGTGGATATTATATCTATAAGTGGGACCCAGAGTTCAGTGTGGATATGTTTAGAAGATCCTAGAAAGTCAGGTCAGACCTCTCCCTTAGTGTAGATATCTGAAGTCCCGAAGTGAAGGAAGAAGACCTTGTGAGCCATCTCAGTTGAAGACATGGTGTTTGAACCCAAACCCATAGAAAATTGATGATGGAATTCCCTATTTGAAAACCTTGTTTGATTTGGAGATGAAATGCACCTTGATGAAGAGAAGATTCTTTGATGACCTTAGAGCTTGGTTAGACATGATTTGAAGGCATTTCTCCATGCT